>NC_084995.1:9367171-9599671 GCF_963854185.1 Sardina pilchardus
GTTGACACAGCATGCCAGTGCTGAGGTAATTCACCAAGTTATTTCTGAAAGATGCCAGGGATGAGTGCATGCTTAAATATGACCTTTCCTAGATCGACGTGCCTTCTGCAGATGAATTCTTTGTTAACAAAAAATCAGTTGAAGAAATAAATGACTTCACTGCGTGAAAGCCAAGTACATTTTCCTGGCCAGATTCACCTGGCTAATCAGACTGACACATTAGAAAACTCTAGAGTAGGTGTGACCTTGCTGTGAAAGCCATAGTGGGATCTGTGTGTGTGTGTGTGTGCGCGCATGTGTGTGCGCACACTCCAGCATCGATGTTAATGAAAGATGAAAGGATGAGGGATTGGGCTTCATACTGTCCAGCTCCGACTCTCTGGCTGGGTGTGAGTCACAGGGCTGCCCTTGCCTCTGTGTCCCAGTGGTGACCGAACGGGGAGGGTCCAGCACTAATCCATCAGGCTGCCAGCGTCGGGGCATCCATAACCCACTTTGCCTGTGGTCGCTGCAGATGACATGGTTGGGATGTGAACTTTTCCACTGCCGGAAAACTGATCCCCATCGTTTCAGACTCTGCTATTTGTCAGGCGGCCTGTGCCTGTCCGGTCACGACGGGCACTGGAAGGCCTACCTGACCTCACGCTCACTGTGGTCAACGGCAGGAATTCCCTCCACTGCACAACTCTGTGCTGCGTTTGTTAAAGGAACACATATTAAACTGCGTTTGTTAAAGGAACACATATTAAACTACGTTATTCCCTTAACTAAGATAATAATAAATAATAATAATACATTTTATTTTTAAAGCGCCTTTCAAGACACCCAAGGTCGCCTCACAAAATGAAATTCAAAATACAGGCAATTAGCCTACAAACACAAAATAGCCAGGTGCCAGACAGAGCGGCGTATTCGCACAGCGTTCCTGTAGGCACCATAGGGGTAGACACAGACATCAAGACGTAGACAGACAAACACAACAAACAAGTCAAGTCCATGGACGATACTAACATGGTAGTAACATGAACAAGATGAGTTGACCTCTCGCGTTTCAGTGCGTGCACTCAAAGCCTCTGGCACGCGGCGCTACTTTGATAGCACTTAGCTAGCCCAGTTCATTTTCTCGGATCCAAACAGAGATGAAGTTAGAAGCGACGAAACATCTCAACGTTTTCCCTAAAATACAGTTACACGACTAAGCATGGCGCAAAATGAGTCAAAATAAAATATGGCGCTTTTCTAAGCGAGTAAGAAGGATGACTATAATGTGTGGTGGAATAGCACATGGGAGCACTTCGACTCGGCGCAGTAAAAAAATCCAGTAAAAAATCCAAGCGTGATGATATTACTGCGCCAAGTCGAAGTGCTCCCAAGTGTTATTACGCCATACAGTATAGTTATTCTTCTTACTCGCTTATTAAAGCACCACGTTTTATTTTGTCTCACCATACTTGGTCGTGTGACTGTATTTTAATAGGGAAAACGTGGAGGTGTTTCGTCGATTCTAAAGAGCCTTTGAGTGTACGCATTGAAACGCGAGAGGTATGCAGCAACTCGTCTAGGGAATGATGTAGTTTGATATGAAAAAACGGTGGAGTGTTCCTTTAAAGGTGGCCACCCTGACATGTTTTCCAGTTCATTCCGTTTTGCACATTGACCTGCGTGTCATTGGGCATGTTCATGACCCTGTGCTGGATGTGGTGTAGACACAGAACTGCAACACCGTCTCTGCACGACTGGGAATCTCTCACCACCAGAGCTTTTGCTTTAGTCCTTTTCTTTACCGCTGGACTGGACTGACCAGTGCTCTGTCTGGTCTTGCCCATCTGCTGGTGTTGTAACCATGGATCCCAAGCTATGTGGGCTTTGGCTGTCAAGGCTACCAGCTGTTGAAAGTCTGGACAAGTCTTTGACAGTCTGTGGTGGTTAAGGATAGCAGCACTATGCTGAGATCTCTCTCCACATTCAGTTCTCTCATGGTTCAGTTGAAATGATAACAGTGGCCAATAAAACCATCCATGCTCGATTCTAAGTGCCAGAGCGCGTGATGTGGCTGTGGAGGTTGGAGCCCGTGAGGTGATGTTTTTCTGTAGGGACTGCAGAATTGCACACACTGTCCCCTTAATCCTCCCAGAGAAGCAGGACACTAGCAAGAGCTCTTTTTTCACCTCCAAGGTGTTGACCAGTCTTATCGGCCTCCCATTGACAGAACAGCTGCAGTAACCTTCTGTCAACAGAGCCTGGGAGAGAAGGAAACACACACACACACACACACACACACACACACACACACACACACAGACAGACATACACACTCTCGGTTACTCAGGATGGGTATGCCTCTCTATCAATAAAAGCTGCAGCTGCTGCTCCCACATGACTACTGCTTTGGCAGTAGCTAAAACGTACACACACACACACACACACACACACACACACACACACACACACACACATTTATTGTTATTGCTCTTCAACTTGATCTTGTGATCCCAAATTCTCAAGTTAACTGAAAGCTGTTGCAGTCTAGCATCCTGTATAAGCCACAATTGTCACAGCAGTCTTGCAAACCAAGAAACAAAAATATTACATCAGTTACGTGGATTTCTTTAGCTAAAGCTGTAAAATCAATAAAGAAACTAAGGTAGCCGTTTTAGATTGAAGTGGAATGTCCAAATTCTACCCATCTCTTCACCAACCTTGGTCTGTCCGTGCGTGGGGGTGGAATGGATTTGGCAACCCAATTAATTTGGACTGTGTCGACATATGGGATATTTCCCCCATTGACCTGTGTTATTCAGTGTTATTGAAGTGTCCCTCTGAACCTTGATGTGCATGGTGCCTTGATACAGACGGGCCTCAAGAATGCGAGGCTCACTAACTCGGTGGCAAAACTGGTAGCAAATAGGCTTGGTGTTCAGTTGGCCTTTGCTCAAGACTTTTATCCATTTACACAACCTGATGCTGAGGTCATGCTGTAAGTTCTGTAGCGATCGCCGCAGTCTTATCAGTGTACAGGTGAAGCAGGAGACTTTGTGTTTCTGGTCATAGTCCAGCAGGCGAGGAGGCTCGGCAGAGCGCCTGTGTTACACCCTGCAACATCTGACTCATTCTTCCATTGATAGTTTTCATTGCTGACTAATTCCCTCATGTAAAGCAATCCCATTTTAACCATGCACAAAATACATACAATGCTATTAGCATTATAGCAGGAAATATAGATGTTCATGGGTTTTGGGTTCCAGGATCAGGCCCGACCACTTTTTTTGTTCAGAGTGTTCAGAGTGAAGTAGGAATTCATGAGTGATTACTGATCTCTTATGGAATATAAACAGAAATAATTGTCAACTCACTGACTGTCTGTTTCTCTCCCCCTTCCCTTTCTTTCTCTCTTTCTCTCGGACAGCTCTTCGTTTTATGGGCGGGAGAGTGGAAGACCACTCCGATTCCAGCCTCCAACTCTAGAGTTTGGGACACAGTAAGTGATGCTTGCCGTCTTGTTCTCATAAACCCTCCAAAGTCGGAATGCTGTAATACAGTATTTGGCTAGGTGCACCACCAGGATTGTTTGGGATTTCCTTCAAATGATAAGGCCCTTATACTGTTCAGACGTTTCAGACAAACCAAAAAGTTGTTACTAGTTAATTATGACAAATACATTTGACATTATGCCATTGTCATATGCCATTGTTTGCTTTGCATTATGACTGATGAGGTGTTAAAACAAGCGTCATGTGTTTGTGGTGATGTGTGGAACACTGAAACCGATTGGCTGCACAGAACGGGGCTCTTTAGAGCACGCCTGACAGCAGATGGAATGGCCAAATATGGCAGTCTGTCTTTTCTCATGGGCTGTGTGGAGAGGATCAGGGAGAGGTTACGAACTCTGCTGTTTTCCTGTGGGCTCCAAAAACAACCAGAATAGCAGGAGCTCTGTTGGACTTGGATGACAGTCTGTTACTACGCACCGCTTGTGTTCAGAAGCATTGACATGACGCACACAGTTGGTTTTGTTTGGTGAATTTTGCTCAATCCCATGCTCTCTGCATAAAGACGTGGTAGTGAAAGTCTGTAAAAGATTAATTAAAAGGTGTGGTTGATTATGAAGGTCCCATTTTTCAACGATACGGTCACTACTTTCCCTCCTACTTTGTGAAAGAATAGTATGACGCATGAACCTGCCACTATAGTGCAAATATTCTCCTTTAGTCATGAACTACTGTAGATAGTGGGCCGTTAGCTTCCTGGCTAGCTGCAAATGTTAAATCAATCATTGTGATGATTAACACAATGTCCAATGAATCTACTGGCTAGGCTGACCACTGATGGTCACAAATGCAGCAGCAGCCATTTTCACTGCTGCTTGGCCTAAAATAGGACATTCTCAACAGGACCTTAACAATTTGGGCTGCACTCTTTCAAATGATTGCCATGTGAGATTGTTCCAAGTGGCTCTGGACTGGTGGTAACAGGAGGCTATTCTTAAAGGAGTGACCCAAACCAGTGCTGGATTGGCTGAGGACTCGGAGCCATCAGAGGCCCGTGCAGAGGGCCCTTTACTCTCCCCCTGCCCCACCTGGAGCTGCAAATCTGGTCTCTTACAGACTGCACAGTCCTGTTTTGGAGCTCACCACTTTCACTCTCTCTCTCTCTCACTCACACACTCTCACTCTCTCTCTCTCTCTCTCTCTGTCTCTCTCTCTCTCTCTCTGTCTCTCTCTCTCACTCTCTCTGTCTCTCTCGCTCTCTCTCTCTCTCTCTGCGTTTCCACCCTTAGCCAGCACAGAGAACAAACAGGCCTTTATTTACCTTATCTTCTAATTACATCAGTTTGTTTGTCCTCACAGCCACATGCTCCTGCCTGTTTACCAGCTTGGGGGGGGGGGGGGGGGGTCAGCCATACTTACTTACCTCTGGTTAAAATAAAAATAAAAAAAGAGATCACCCAGAGAAAGTCCTGTTCTTGCCCAAAAGTAGGTTTTGGGATTTTGCCTGCCTTGTGTGTGCGGCTCGGCCGGATGGCCATTGCCTATAGTATACACACATGGAGGCTGACCCCGCTGAGCCGCCAGCCACCGGGCCATTGGAGCGTGTTCCTGAGCTCAGAATCTGATACGGGCCGCGGGCACTTTTACAGCGAGTGCCTCTCGCGGTGACATTCATGCACCTCTTTGACATTGATGGCTTCCCTTT
Organism: Sardina pilchardus; assembly: GCF_963854185.1. Taxonomy (NCBI): domain Eukaryota; kingdom Metazoa; phylum Chordata; class Actinopteri; order Clupeiformes; family Clupeidae; genus Sardina; species Sardina pilchardus. The sequence continues at coordinate 9,372,365 of NC_084995.1, forward strand.
GACCTCCACCACATCAAAAAAGTTAAAGAGCCAGGCTGCTAATGGTGAACCCGCACCTAAATGTCAGCCGGCCGGCTTTTTTTAGCACCTTGTGCTTTGTTGTGCGGGGCGGCCCGAGTGTGCTGCGTGACATTTGTTTCCTTTCATGTTGTGGCGCTGGGGTCTCTGGTCAGAGCGCACACCCACGGCCTTCCTCTGGGCCACTGCACGCAGGGCTATTTCGAGGGGAGAGTTGCTAAGAGCGAACAGGTTACGTGAAGTGTGGTCACATCACTGAAGCCTCTCGCATACCTCTTTTGAAGAGGCTATGTGAGCCGGTCCTTGCAGCATGCAGCTGGTAATTACGCTACTCTGTGCTGCGGGCTGATGATTCCTCTCCGGGAGGTGTTACATTTACGTGGCGATGCCAGTGTGATATCCACTCGTCACGTTCACTGGCTTAGAATCTGTCTCTAAGATGGAGTAGATTTGAAGTGTGTGGATTTTTCAGAGGTGTTTTAGTGTGCCTAAACCGCTAGATAATGCCTCTCATTGTAGCCTTTCCCTTTCCCTATGTGTTCCTGCAGGCCGCTGGGGCTGCCAAGAGCTGAAACTGTATACATACACAACCCCAGCCCGGAGCTGCCTCTGACTCTGTTGTCAATATTTACATCTAGTAGACATTTTCACATGCCTTCCTTCCATCAAAGGGTAAGTATGTGCCTGGCCTGCCTGGCTGTGTCTCACTTGCACAGCCCGAGCGCTCTCTCCCCCTCCCCCTCTTCCACTTCTCTTTTTGCTGCTCAGTAGCGTCTATCTGACTTTCACCAACTTCCTCCTTTCATTTTCACTCTCTGTCTTCTGTCCTCTTCCTGTCACAAAACAGCAGAACTAAACTGATCATAACCTCTGACGCTGGCCGTTCTTTTTTTAAACTGCAACAGTGTTGCAGGCCATTTTGAAAATAATGTGCCGGCGCCGCTTAATATAGTCTCCCCACAGCAATGGACTGCCTGGAACAGTGCATTCTCTTCTTTTAAAGCATGCTACACTCTACACTGTATCTTGATGTAATTGAAATGATCTAGAATCTATTTTCCTTTTCATGGTGTTTGTAATGTGATTAGTCATGTGATCCTCTCCCCTCTCTCTCTCTCTCTCTCTCTCTCTCTCTCTCTCTCTCTCTCTCTCTCTCTCTCTCTCGACAGGTGATTCCACCCCGAGGGAAGACTTCATTTAAACTAATTTTCCTTCCGACAGAGGAGGGAAATGTAGAGAATTCCTTATTTATTAATACATCTACCCACGGGGTCTTATCATACCAGGTGAATTGCCATCTCCTTTACTAGCCATACAGCAGTCCTGCACCCCCCCCCCCCCCCCCCACCCCCAGTATAGCCCGTATTGGAGGCCTGGTAGTGAGAACACTCTGATGTTCCGTTTCAGGTTTTTGGTGTTGGAGTCCCGTGGGGCTCTCGACGAGATGAGCACCTAAGAAATAGTGTGCTAATATCCCCTCATATAAAGAGCATTAAGCTGACACAGACTCAGGTAAGACTGAAGCCCCTCTCATCACAATGGCAGAGCTTTTAAATCCACCCACCGCCACACACACACACACACACACACACACACACTCATATTCACACATTAACAGCCCTTAGGCAGTGACGCATACCACTGACTCTATTATCGCCACTGATACACGCATGCACACACAAACACGTTCAAGCTCATTTACATATTTGACATGAAAGAAAGGGGAAATGAGGTTCTCCAACATGCGTGAAACACTTACCTACACGTTTTATACACGCATACACACGCACATTCACTCACGCTCACATTCACACACTCACATTCACACTCCCACATGCCACTTCTACACATGCCAAACACATACACGTCTTATACATGTCAACACACACACACACACACACACACACACACACACACACACACACACACACTCTAGTCTAGTGAATGTGTAAATGAGGCTAGCTGGTGGTGATGCACTTCCCCGACAGGAAGTGAGTGGAGGTTGCTAAATGTCAGCCGTTTGAGGCAAGCTGCAGAGCTATATATCGCGTTGCCTCATCATCTCCAGAACAGAATGTACAGTACAGTACGCATGGCTGTGTTGCTGTGCTGCCGCTGCCGTGGCTACTGATAGAGAACAAGCCAGAAGCCCATTGCCACACCCACAGCCAGGACACATGAACTCACCTTCAGGGGCTGAGAGGAGAATTTAGCATAATTCAAGTGAAAGGATCTAATGTTGCTATTTTTAGAGCGATAATATCAACTGACGGCAGCGTTTGCACTTTTGCGCGTTGTGGTTAGGCTTCACTGAGCTTGTGTGCGCATAGACGGGTTTAAATATAGATGCCCCCCCCCCCCAACCCCATTTGAAATTGCACTTTTTGCATTGTTTGAAAGAGATCAGTGCTATGACAACAGCAGCTTTTGAGCTCTTGTGCTGCTGGAGCTGGGCTGACGCAGGCACACAGATACCCATCTGGCCAGACGTTCTAGAGCAACAGCACTGGTGGAAACTGTGTAAATATTTGCCACATATCCCTAATCCCATGTAGCCTGCCGAGAGTGAGGGGAAGGATCCCCTACCTGTGTTTATCCAGTCTCAACTCGGACCATAATCATTTGGATAATAAGTCGAATTAAGTCCATATTAAGGCTTTGCGTTGACAGACATGGGGTTTAGTGTAATGCCCGAACTTAATTTCACATGGCTATGCCTGTGTAAATATGCCCTTCTTTTTACTGACATTGGTTCATATTCAAGCAGTTAAAGGAACAGTATGTAGGATTTTGGTCAAAACTGGTACTGCAATCACTTTCAAAATATTGTAGAGTGGTGTATCCCCTCCCCCTTCCCACTGAGTCGAAGTTGGCAACCCAGATGCCAAAACACTACTGACTTCATGATTAGTAGATAGGTAGAGGGTGGCGCATCAGGCCAAAACACACAATATGTAAACATCAACATCAGTTGAGGGCTGCAACTTCACTTTTTAAATGCCAATATCCTGGCCGGACTACTGTTGCCAGTGATATAAGTATTTGAAATGAGCATGATTTCTTGATGTCTAGTGACATATCAGGGCCATTTTATGATTAATTTAAGTAAATTTCTTCCATACGGTTCCTTTAAACTAATTTTTCTTAGGCCATGACAAAAAAAAAAGTAAGTACCATTACTGATTACAAGGGAAGTGGCTCACGGTCTCCCTCTAGTTCCGTATGCTGGGGAACGTGTCCTCTACGACGGCCCTGGTGGCCAAAGGCTTGACCAGCCCTGGAAATGAAATTCTGAGAAGGCTTAGTGTGTCCCAGCTCGACGTGTTGTGTTGTTGCGTTCTGTTCTGTTCTGGAATAATCAGAAAGAGCCAGTGATCTCACGGGGGAAGCTTGCTCCCTGTGTGAGCCAAAGAGAACCGTCACTTTTGTTCCAGTTCTACTTTTGGTTCCATGACTTCTCTTCAGAGAATATTCAAATGAGGCGTGCACTAAGGCCTTTGTTCCATATTTGGGAGCTTGTATCAGTCAACAGTAGGCAGCAGTAGATTGACGTGCATTGCGTGATTGGTCGAACATTTTAAGTTTTTCTGGCTAAAAGCTTGACAAACAATTAACAGAATGATGGGCTACTAGGTTTGTCGTTATTGTTTTAATGGTGCCTCTTTAGCCAAAGGAAAGCTTTGTGTGCTGTGTTAAAAATCATCCACAGAGTAGCGGTATCAGTAGTAGTTTGTAGTTTATTTATTCATTCATACATAGCTACCAGCTACCATTCACAGTGTAGTGTTGTCAGCTATCCTCGCATTTTGTTGAAATGGTGAACTCCCTTTGCATATCCCAAACCTTAATACTGCAGTGTACTGGTAAGGGAGACCCCTACCTGTGGGATGGTATCACTGATCTGATTCATGTGCTTTTGGTTTTCTCTCCCCTCCCAGGAAGAGGCCTCGAATATAACCATCCTGGGACTTCTGCTGCACTGCAGCTTGCCTAAAAATGTGTACAGCCATCCTCAGGTACTGTATCTGATCAATGTCACCATGTATCTTGAAGTGCTTTTCAAAATCATTTCACAATGCACACTTTCTGCCCTTTATTGTCAATTTCAGAATGAAGCTAGAAAATTCTAGACTATATCTGAACAAAATGTGGAATGTGGGTATTTCAGACGGACATTATGTAAATGAACAACGTGAAGAACATGCAGAAATTGTGTTGATGTGCGTCAGTGTCGTTCACACATACAGTAATGTCTGCATAATGTCCGCCTGTAAGCATCATATCTGAGTCACCCAAAAGGCCAGGCATCTGTTTCACAAAGATCCGCATATAGTGTAGTGTGTGGAGGACAAGTCTGAAAACAGTGATAGTAAGTCATGAGATCGAGATGGTCACACCAGAACGATGTGTCGTCCGTCTTTTCCCATGATCAGATCTCCTGTCTTTTGGTGTGACACATGTCATCACTGTGCGTGAGACTGTCAGCGGTCGCCTCAAGTGTCACAGGCCTCATGCATGTGTTTCCGGATCATAGATTTCACAAGAGCTGTGCGGAGTGTTGCGTACGAGGAAGGGAAGTGTCCCGTGTAATGCTAATCCCGTAAAGTCATTCTGACTTGTGTAATTGCACCGATGGACTCAGCGCTGCATTCACACGGAGGCTCTAAGTCACAGCTGAGTCTGCGGGCAGGCCAGACAGGTTAGCGGCAGGCTTTACGCTGCCGGGGCGTGATCCGTCACTGCTGCTCAGGGTGTCAAGTCAGGGATCGACGGCGAAGACCGAGAGAGAGAGCAGCCGGTGGAGCTGGAATGACCTGACCGGCTAAGGTCACCCCGGCTTCCTCTGGGCGCTCTGACTTCTGTCAGTCAGGCCTGTCATTAGCTCGTGCGCTCACACCCACACGTCTGTTTACACACATAGTCATTTGACGGCTCATCCTGGAAACCCCTGACTGTGGAATTTCTGACACTGGCACCCACTATTTTGGAGCGAACGTGGCGCACACAAACAGGATGCCGAGCGTCGCAGCTTATTTTGGTAGTAACGATCATGTGCGTAGCCTGATGACAAGGCCGATAATGACCTGGCCGGAAATGCATGTGTTTTTGTTTCTTTTCACCAGGGCTCTTGTTTTGTGGCTGAGGAGGAGGGGATGTTCTCGCTGCTGATCAGCCTGTCGGAGCGAGGGGAGCAGCAGGCCCACCTGGACAAGCTGAAGCCCTACGTCATCGAGAACCTCATGGTGCTCCTCCTCATCCCTGCGCCCAGCACCACCACTGCAGGTACAGTACTCCCTCCCCCACGCCGGGGCGACAACGGGGCGAGTTTGCATACTGTGTGCTGGCAGAAACAACAGGCGGCTCGAGTGCAGTCCCATGTATTTGCACCCTCACATTAAAGCTCTCCTCCAGGCATTACAGTGAATCAAGATGTGATGATGTTGTGCCCGAGACGGTAGGTTCATTAATGAACAGCATGGATGCTTGTGGCCTGGAGTGTCATTTTATCCTAGCTGCTAATAAATTGCTGCAAAGCAGCAGGGAAATAAGCCCAGCCTGTTGTGCAGCAGTGCTCACCGGTGTGGAACAGCACCAACAGAGCGACTGTGTATTCATATTAGAATGTAGCAGTGGTTAGTGTGAGTTGGTGAACTAGCGTTAGGCTAGTGTAAGTGAACCCGCCGTGTGAACTGTGCTCACAGCAGGGTCTCTGTGTCCTGCTCTCCCCCGAGCCTCTGGAGGAGACGGCAGAAAGGGGCCAGACAGGCGCTCGCTCACCTGCAGCCTGGCTGTGCTGCATTAGCTGACAGCTCAGCAGTTCTCCTGGCAGGACCACTGCAATGCTGCACTCCCCGCTAGTCCAGTCCAGCTGCGCTGAACGCTGAGCGCTGAGCGGAGCGGAGCGGAGCAGGAGCCCTGCGACTGGGCCTCCCACGGTCCGCCTCCTGCCCGGCGCCTCTGCCTCGCCGGCAGGCCCAACCAGCGCTGGCCCTGCCCTGCCCTGCCCAGCCGGGATGATGTCATCCCACTTACTGTAGACTGTAAAAACAGGAGTCCGATGACTCAGGCACATTTGCGTCTCTGCTAATGTATGCGAGCGCATATCAGATAGAACAAAGAAATACACCACAGCCATCCGTTCTCCGTTTTATGGGCTCAACTTAATCAACTTCATAGCTCTTCTAACTTCTCTGTTGCAATATGTCTTAATGTTCCATGAAGTATACTTAAGGCATTTCTCCACTACACTCATATCTTTGTCGGGGCTGCTTGTCTATGTTTGTTTTGCTGTATTGCCGGAGTGTCTGAAATGGGGGCCTCCCCATGCATCACTTCTTTGGCAAAGGCACATAAAAATGTTGTGATGTCAGAAAGTGCTACGTGTTCCGACACGTTGATATGAGGGGAGTTGTTTTAGGTAGGGGAGTGTGCCATCTATGGGCGACAGAAAGTATTGCATCTCCACTGTAGTTCTCCAGTGTTGACCAGAGTGTACTGTAATTAAAGCTGTAATTTAGTTTCTCATCTCTGTTCTTTACAGCTCCCAGAATAGATGTTTATATGCTGAATGCAGGAACAAAAAAGCTGTTTGTCAAGGTAGGTGACTATATATGTGAGATGATTAATGGCCCAAGGATGAGAATTGTAATTACGTTAAGTGTTTGTTTTATGTTTTCCTTGTGTAGTGAATCGTCAGAACATGCTATAACATATCTGTTTTTGTTTCCCTACAGGATATCCAGCTCTTATCAAAAATAGGAAGTGCTCTTGAGTTCAACCAAGTTCTACTGAGGACCTCTGCAACCAACTTCACTCATGTATCCTCACTGTCTTGTAAAAGTGAGGGATTTTACTTGATGATTGCTTTACACTAGTTTCAGTTGCCTCTTGAGAAATCCTTTCAGAAATGGCCCCAGGTGTGTTGGCCGTGCTGGCCCTAATCTCCTTGTCCTTTGCTCTGCGTTCAGGTTCCACTGTGGCTCCAAGCAGAACGTGCTCCAGCCAGATCAACTTGCAGCTCCTGGGCAACGCCTCCATCAGGGGTCTACCGCACACACACGGGTCAGTCTCCGCTCAAAACAGGGGTCTACCGCGCACACACACGGGTCAGTCTCCGCTCAAAACAGGGGTCTACCGCACACACGCAGGTCAGTCTCCGCTCAAAATAGGGGTCTACCGCACACACACACAGGTCAGTCTCCGCTCAAAACAGGGGTCTACCGCGCACACACACGGGTCAGTCTCCGCTCAAAACAGGGGTCTACCACACACACACAGGTCAGTCTCCGCTCAAAACAGGGGTCTACCTCACACACACAGGTCAGTCTCCGCTCAAAACAGGGGTCTACCTCACACACACAGGTCAGTCTCCGCTCAAAACAGGGGTCTACCTAACCTCGCACACACAGGTCAGTCTCCGCTCAAAACAGGGGTCTACCTAACCTCACACACACAGGTCAGTCTCCGCTCAAAACAGGGGTCTACCTAACCTCACACACACAGGTCAGTCTCCGCTCAAAACAGGGGTCTACCTAACCTCACACACACAGGTCAGTCTCCGCTCAAAACAGGGGTCTACCTAACCTCAGTCCCCGCTCAAAACAGGGGTCTACCTAACCTCACACACACAGGTAAGTCTCCGTTGCATCTCCCTTTGGACATCACCGCTTCACTTCAGTGCAGTTTATGAATTTCACGGGAGTATAGTGGAAAAAATGTCTAATATAATTATCTCTTTCCTTTCTCTTTCTTTTTTCTATATCTCTCTTTCTCCCTCTCTCTTTCTCTCTCCCTGTAGGTCTAGTGTTGACCTGGCGGCGCTGTTTCAGCTGAGGCAGCAGCAGAGAGGCAGTGACCTCGTTGACCTCTGGTTCACCAACCTCCTGGGCTTCCCTCTCACCATCACAAATGTCTCCATCCCTCAGGAAGCACTTGGCCTGCTCAAGGTAAGGGCCTCATGCCCCTCCTTTCCCAGCAGGCTTACTCAACCACTTCATTTTACTGACCGCTTTTAAGGGCCCGTGGGGGTCAGTGCCTTGAACGCCCCTCTATGCTGGTGACTGTGTGTGAGTGAGGCGGTTTTGAGTCAGCAGTGGTGTTGTGGTTGTGCCCAGGTGGTGGACTTCAGCCGGCCCGTCACAGCGCCCTCTGGCTGCTGGAGGCTTGTGTCCCTGCAGCTCCTCAACAGAACCCTGCCTGTCAACCTCATTGCCACGGTAACGCTGCAGTCCAAGGCAGGTCTCACTCTGGTGGTGCCACTGCATGTCCGCTCCACTGCATCACAGGTAGAGATCTCTCTCTTTTTTTCTCTTTCTCTCTCTCTCTTCTTTCCACCCCTCTTTTTCACTCTCATTGTCGGGCAGTGCAAGTGTATCTTTTTGCTTTGTTGAGTCTTGTTACCCAGTGGTGTGAATGTCCTTCTCCTCTGGTTGCAGCTGGGAGAGGTTCTGTTTGAGACGGGTGCAGAGTGTGCTCGTCCCTGTTCCCTCAGGCTGTCCAGAGCAGGTAAGGACATCACGGTCATCACTGACATCACTGACCAGAGTACGAGCAACTACTCTGTCTGTCTGTGGTTTTCTTGTTATGTTGTTGCATTGTGTATATTGGACTGTGCTGAGACTGCTGTTGACGTGTGATTGGCCAGGTCGAGTTGAGTGGCAGCATACGCTCCTCCTGCAGTCCGCCTCTGCCCTGTGGAGTGCAGACAGTAGCCTGGCCTCCACTGTCCACTCGCGCTGGCAGAACCGCAAAGACCAGCTGCCCTGCAGGTAAACCCCACCACTGCACCCGCACCTGCACCCATATCTGCAGAGGCAGCCCTGAGACGGTGCTTCTGCCCCACGCGCGGCCGGAGTGTGTATTGATGTTGTCTTGTGTCACTAGATGGCCCAGGCTCCCTGTGCAGAGCAGCTCCCCGCTGGACTTTGGGGCCACTCCGGTCAACGAGAGCAAGGTAAGCAATGTTCTCTCCACACACAGCCCTGCCCTACTTTATAGAGTTTTGAAGCCTCTGCCCACCTAGATCCACAGGCGATCGGTAGATTGTTTTCTGCCAGGCTTGTCATCTCTTTGAAATGAAGCATATCTGCAGGGGAGTGTTACTAATTCAAAGGCCTCTCTCTCTCTCTCAGTTGAAGAGCCTGATCCTGAAGAATCCTTCAGGTTCTGTTGTTTCCGTGGAGATCCGAGCCCTGTCCTCCTACCCTGCTCCGCTGGAGGCTTTGGATCTGCTCACTAAATGGTATTGCAGCCTCCCACCACAGCCACCACAACAGCACTCAGTATTGCAACGCTATGCTATTTGCTATGGTGAAGACGGTAATGAGATTCTTGTTATTTTTGTACCAGGTTCAACATCAGCCCCCTGTCTGTGAACATCTCCACCACAGAGTTCTGTGTCCTGCCTGCTGACTCCAAGGTATGGGAAGAGGTGTGGGCGTGCATGCTTATGAGAGAGGAGCTATTGTAGGGTCCTATCTTGTGCTAGTGTCCAGAGCCCAGAGCTCAACCCAGCATGTTTATAAGAGAGGAGCTACTGTATGATCCCATCCTCTTGTGCTAGTGTCCAGAGCCCAGAGCTCAACCCAGCGTGTGTGTGTGCAGACTGCGGTGTCTGAGTGTTGGCAGAGAGAGGGTTAAAGCGGAGCGAGAGGCGCAAACGTTGGAACATTTCTGCGTTCTGTTTTCGCAAAGGGGAGGGGGGCGAATTCCCCCTTTAAGCAGACCTAGAAACAATCGAACTGAACTGCTTGCCGATCGATATCCCACTATGACGACTTTGCGACGCGCCTCTTTAAGCAGACAAGAACTGTTCGAATTTTGCTTCCATAGAGATGCATTATGTTGCTCTATCTTGTCAGTAATGAAGGATCTTTGGTGTTGGTTTGTTGTGCAGGACGGCGAGGGCGTCCAGGCGGGTCCAGACGGGAGCCTGCGGCTGCTGCTGCAGCCCTGGGAGAGCCGCACCGTGGCCGTGGTCTACACGCCCGCCGAGCACAAGCCCGTCACCTCCCTACTGCTCATCAGGTAGGGCACACACATGCACACTTTTGGATACACATACTGTATGTATACTTTTTATCCATGTGTTTATCCAGGAGCACTGTTGTCACTGTTATGTTACTGTTTTCTGTCAGTGTCATTAATGTCATCTATGTGTGTGTAAGCAGCGTATTCTATTTTTATTTATTTTTTTACCTGCAACCAAATCTACCCTCGGGTACATATAAAATTACCTTACCTTACACACACACACACCTGAACACCTGTTTAGTGAGGATGTGTTTTGTCTGATAGGAACAACTTGACCGTTTTCGACATGGTGACGGTGAAGGGCCTGGGGGCCAAAGAGCTGCTGCGTGTGGGGGGGAAGCTGCCGGGCCCCGGGGCGTCGCTCCGCTTCAACGTGCCCCAGTCCACGCTCATGGAGTGCAGAGATGGTGAGGGCCCGCCCGCTGACCACTGGCAGCATTGTGTTGTTCTGGAACCCCTGTTTTCTTAACGTGCATATCTAGCTATTGAATTGCATTTAATGTGTGTGCATTAACACTGTTGACAAAAAGTGTAAAGGGTCGTTCACACCAAGAACGATAACTATAAACAAATATCGTTCTCGTTAATATGAATGATAACGTTCACACATAAACTATAACGATATTGTTCTTCATGATGTTATCGTAAGAGATCACTTTCCGAGCGATTTTGAGAACGATAAAAAAGCTAACAGCCAATCAGAACCCATAACATTTTAGCCATCACATTCATTAACACAAGAAGAGACTTTTGTTATCGTTGCCCAGTGTGGACGCTTTTGTTGTTATGGTTATAGTTATCGTTATCATTATTGTTCTTGGTGTGAATGCTGCTTAACACTTGTATGATATGAAATTCCAACAGTGCAGTTGTATTAAATGCTCTGATTCTCTGTTTGTCCTAGGTGTGCGCACAAACAAGCCCTTGTTTGCGATACGCAAGAGCTTCAAGGTGGAGAATGCAGGCGAGCTACCTCTGACCGTCATGTCCATGAACATCAATGGCTACAAGTGCCAGGGCTTTGGCTTTGAAGTCCTACAGTGTAGATCCTTCACTCTGGACTACAACAGCTCCTCAGAGATCACCATAGCGTACGTATGCTCTGTCAACATACCGTATGCCTGGGCTGAGAAGATGCATAAGGGCCATCTCACCCGAATAAACCAATCCTCGCTTCTCACTATGGTGCGTGTGTGTGTGTGTGTGTGTGTGTGTGTGCAGGTTTACTCCAGACTTCACGTCCTCGTGGGTGATCAGGGACCTGACTCTGGTGACGACGCGCGGCTCCTCGTTTCCCTTCACGCTCAACGTGACGCTGCCGCACCACATGCTGCCGCTCTGTGCTCAGGTGGTGCCCGGGCCCAGCTGGGAGGAGTCCTTCTGGGTGGTCACCCTCGTCTTCACCTGGTCAGTACCTGCCCCTGCCTCCATACAGCTGTCTGACGCTCACCTGTCCCTCCCATTCATCTTCTCAACACAATAACCTGGCTCTGTGAAGACTGACTGAACTGTATTGTGTTTATTCATTGTTGCCATTTTCTTGTGTCTGCCCAGTTTCTCCCTGGCTGGCGTGTGTCTGATGGCGTTCCACCAGGCGCAGTACATCTTGAGCGAGTTCACTTCCTCAAGCCACCGCAGCAACCACAACTCCCACTCACGAGAAAACGGGGTCGTCAGCAACGTCTCCTCCAATGGCGTCTGGTAAGGGAGTCCAACAGCACTCGAGACTTACAAAAGAGAGCCCGAGCCGTTATTGCATGTTAATCCAATCATATAGAAATAATCCATTAGGCAGATGTAAGTGTAATCACTGTTGTGTTTATTACTTGATTCCTAACAAAAGTGCTTCCTTTTCTCAGTAAATTGAAAGGAAGCTGCAAAAGCTACACTGACCCGTGCCAGACCTCTGACAAAGGGAAGGGCCGAGGCTCTCCGGCGGTGGCCAACGGGCCGACCAGGAGCCAGGCCTCTTCCAAGAAGAGCTCGGCCGGCCCCGCCCAGCCCCAGAAGAAGCACAAAGTGTCCGTCCTCTACGGGAAGTACAAAGTGACCGCGAGCGCCAGCCCGAACGCCGCCGCCGCCGCCCCTCCCTCCCCCAGCCCCTCCCCGTCCCCTCGGCCCGTGTCTCCGAGCCTCCCCGTGGACGAGGAGCGTCCGGACGAGCAGGTGTCGGAGCAGAGCATGGACACGCGCAACAACAACAACAGCAGCATCCTCCTCGGCCACGACGTGCTGGACGAGAGGCCGGCCCCGGCCGACAAGAGGCCGCCGCTCAAGGAGCCCAGGGAGAAGGAGGCGCTTATGTTTCCCATGGAAACGCGCGTGATCTTCCCACAGAACCCCTGCCCGGCGCCGGCCTTCAAGGCCAGCCCACTCCCCGAGGTGGCCCCGCAGAAGGAGAGCGCAGGGAAGAGGGACATGGCCAAAAGGGACAACATGGAGATGGAGGTAAGCGCACACCATAAGCGTTCAGGTGTACCGCACGCACATCCAACAGTGCTACAAACTGGGTGCTGGACAGACAAGCATAATTATGTCAGGAAGGAATGATAAGTCTGCACACCAGAATATGCTCCTTTTTTAAGCGTTTTTTAATGGTATATCACCACGTAGTAAATGCACACCAACCAGTAAGGCCTTTACACACCAAGTCCATGTTTTTTCTGAATATACACTGTCAGAGAAAGTGATTTTCTGCTGCACAGTTTTGTATTTGGAAGGCCACTATGCATCCAAAGTTTCAGCATGTTGTAATATTAAGTCTTGAATGACACTATGAAATACTCCCAACAACAAACAACCCTAACATAGGAGTCACTACTGAAATATTGAAAAGTTTGGAATATGAATGGAATATAAAAAAAGATAGACCCAGGGTTCATACGTTTTTAAAAAAAACTGGAAAAGTTATGGAATTTGAAAATGCCAATTTCCAGGCCTGGAAAGGTTTTGGAAAACAAAAAACACCCCAAAAGTTTTGGAAAAGTCATGGAAATTTGTGAAAAAATCATGGAAAAGTCATAGAAAAGTCATGGAAATTCTCTGGTGGAAATATGTATGAATTCTGTAGAGCTGCTATGCAAAGCGTTCTACTGTGTGAATGATTCATCTCCTCTCATACGTGTGAAGTGGGAATAGATAATCAAGCAATCCACTCTAGTACGTCAAGTTCTTCTGAATCACTAACTCTCTCTCTCTCTCTCTCTCTCTCTCTCTCTCTCTCTCTCTCTCTCTCATAGCCAAGAGACGGCCCTGGCGGCCAGCGGAAGAGAGTGGAGAAGAGCGACGCTGGCGCCCCAGTAGCCAACAGCAAGAGTGGGAAGAGAGGCTCGGGGAAGGGGCGCAGGAAGGCCACGGATATGACCACTGGGTACGTGTGGGTTGGAGACGTACAGCACAGCACATGCACAGTACAGTACACTGCCACAGACGTGTGTTGAACCTTAAATCCTCGAGAGCTATTGCCTTGCCTGGAAAAAGTGAGCTGGTGGCATTAAGCTATGAAAAGCCCTGCTTGCTGCCTATTTCCATATGTCATCTAGTCGGCCTCTAAAGCTGCTGTTTTAGTATGCTATACAGTTGTTTGTCTTGGCCTTATGAAGTTAACGTCCAGTCTTAAAAAGGAACTTGGCAACTGTTTTAACTTAATAAACCAGTTCAGAAATCATTCGGATGACTAAATGATCTGTTCCGGTGAAAATGGTGACTTTCCCACTCCTCTTAGCGTCCCCAATGACATTGGGACTTACCGTCCCGGTAAGAGAAGTGAGAAACAGGACACCCGCTTTAAATCGTGTTTCTTACCTTGTAACACCCACATTGTTCTGCTGAACATATGCTAACCATTTCGCTAGCTTGTAAACAAATCCATGTGCTTTATCGTTACTTTTATTCCGCAGTTCATAGAAAATAGCATGCACACTTTCTCCAGCAGAGGGGGGAAATGTACAGTACCCAGGGGGGCTTTAACACCATGCTTTGGCTCGTGCACAGGGTCCCAGAGGCGGGTGTTGCGGTGCTGTCCGAGAGGGAGAGGGAGCCGGAGCACCGAGACCCACGCACTGCCCCCAGGCTGCGCGGCCACTGCTCCAGCGTGAAACCAGACCTACCGAAGGCAGGACCCAGCCTGGACTGCTCTCTCAAACAGAACGGTGCGTCAGCCAAGGCCGTGCCACACTCACTCTCAGTCATGCTCTGTGGTGTAGTTCGCCAGTTCTCATTTCCTTTGTTAATATTTTTCACTTCCCTTTGTTCTGTCTTCATAAAGTGGAGATCATCAAAGCGAGCTAGTTGATGATCACTAGCTAATTGTTGTGTGATGTGTTCCTGTTGAGGATGAAACCAGTGATTCATTACTTACAGAGGTCACTCCTCCCAGAGAACCTTTACAAGTCGACTGTTCATCATGCTCAAAATCAACCTTAGCTCTGAACACTTCAACATTAATCATACTGCTATTTTGTTCTGCATACAAACTAAGCTGTATGAAGTTCCGCACTTTTAGCAAATAGAATAGAAAATTGCAGTATCTTGTTGATCATTTATTTGAAATGTTAATATTGTGTTGTAATGCGGTCTCTCCTGTGTGTGGCAGGCTTGAGCCTGGCTCGGCCCAGGAGGAAGTGCCCTGAGCGCCAGCCACGGTGGGAGTCGGGCTCGGACAGCTCGTCGGGCAGTTCATCGGGCAGCGTGCGGGCCAGCAGGGGCAGCTGGGGCAGCTGGAGCAGCACCAGCAGCATGGAGGGCGACAGGGATGCCAACACACGGCAGCACTGTGCCAACCCGGCCCGCAAAAGTTAGTAGACTCATCCTCCTCCCCTAACACACACACACACACACACACACACACACACACACACCAGTGACACTGAAATGGGGAAATAAAGTCCCCACAGTGGGCTTTTTTTTTTTGCTCATGTGGCAAAATTCTGACATGCAGCATAGACATGTAAACAGGAAAAACGCACATGGATTCTGATATTTCCGGATTGGTTTCAGGCCTCATTTATATGTGAAAATAAATCAGATACAGTATGTACCAATGCGATGCAGTCTAAACAGGCAGATTGGATATTCCCTGTCATTTTCAACTTGAGCATCATTGAAAATGCCCATAGTCTGTTGAGTTTCGCATTTACATTGCATGCAATGTTGCTTTCAGTTTCCACGACCGGCAGAACAGTGTATTTAAAATGAAAACGGAGATGGAAAGGCTGCAGTGTAGGCAGTAGGCTACTGGCTTGTCACTTTCTTTTTCGCCTTAAAATAAAAACGATAGCTTATTTTGTGGACTTCTCAAGATACTTGGAGACTAAGGTAAACACCTAGCCACTGACATACCCTAATGCAAGCTCATTTTGTGCATTTGCAGTGCAGTCTGTTTCTTTGTTTTCATCTCGGTGACCAAAATTCCTCTGGTGCGAATGCGGCTAGTCTCAAGTGTTATACAAGTTAGTGAGCCATGTAAACGCAAATATCTGAAATGGGCCACTCTCAAATGTAGATGTAAACAGGCAGTCCAAAAACAGTATACTGTAGGCAGAAAATCAGAACTGTGCATTAGGCCTGCTGGTGTAAACGCAGCCTAATGGAAGTGCTCACTGTAGTTAAAAGGGCTTTTCACCTATACGTTCCTCACATTAAACTCTAACCATTGCAGTCACATTGCTGTCTGAGCTAAACTGATTGCATATCCTTTTCAATGTTTTTCTCTAGGAGACAACATGCAAAACAACCTTCACCCAGCAGATCGAGAAAGCCATCAGATTATCAATCCCAGTTGTAAAACTCAGAGGTGAGACTACAACATAAAGTCAATTTATCATAAATCACTTCTGATAGTCTTGCTCAAATATTCCCATTTAAATCTGTGATTACAAATGGCAACAAAGATAATTTTGTAATACCACAAATGCCATCATTTTGTAATACCACAAATGCCAGAAAATAGATAGTATTCTTATGACTATAAACATCCCTGAGTACATTGAGATTATCCATAGTCCATAAGCCTTAGCTTCTTAGCAAAACCCCTCTAAGGTCATGGCTGGATCCTAAGCTGTGGTGGTGGCGGCGGTGGTAAAGAGTAGTGTGTGGAACTGACCTCACCTGTGTGTGTGTCCCAGCATGAACTGTCTGTACCGGAAGGAAGTGTGCCAAATGCCAGAGCCCGCGCCCCCTGTGCCTACTTTTGCGCCAAGCTTCGCTGCCGTGGCAGCAGGGCCTGACAGGAGTATGGGTAAGATATCATGTCTGCTGCTCAGTTTATTACCTCTGCTAGAGGATGCTGCTAGAGGTCGGATTTAGTGTTGTGTGGTTTGTCTGTCTGTCTGTTTCACTTGACAGTGAGTAGGATTACACAAAAGCTACTGGCCCAATTTTCATGACATTTGGTGGTATGATGGGAAAGAGGACCCAGGAGGAGCCATTTTAAATGAGAGTGGATCTGTGTCACAGGATGCCTTGATGAATTTAGTTTCATTTTCAATGCCCTTTGCTCTCTCTGAGTGCTTCTCAAAGTTCACTTGAACAGTGCACCTGGAGCATCTGGTCATTTGACCTGCAGTACCCTTCTTTTTTTTTTAAAGATAATTTTTTGGGCTTTTTATGCCTTTAATTGGACAGGACAGTAGAGAGAATGACAGGAAGTGAGTGGGAGAGAGAGTCGGGGTGGGATCCGGAAAGGACCACGGGGCGGGAATCGAACCCGGGTCGCCGGCGTACGGTGCAGGTGCCCCAGCCAGTTGCGCCACTGCCGGGGCCCTGCAGTACCCTTCTGAAGAAGATTAAATATATATCTGTAGTCCAGTGGTAGCTGCAAATTATTCTTCTTACATATGAGAGGTTGCAGATGCAGATAGAGTGGGAAAGTGTTGTCAAATTGGACATATCAAATCAGAGTCTGCACAACATTCACTGCTCTGAGGGCTCCAGGAACAAAAAGAGAACGCTCATGACAAACCATGTTTTGACCAGTTTGGCTTTATGTATTGATTATGCTTGATATAACCATCCACAGTATGTGGTATTGCTACACTATATTATTTACACAGCTAGCTATATGGAGCCAAGTGGAGTGTAAGTGGTTCTTTTTTGTTGCGTCCCTAGATGTGGCCAGCTCATACGTGCCAGAAGAGACATGGTCTGCTCCCTCTGTTCCTTTGACCAACGAGTTCAGGTACAACATGACCGAGTCGCTGCCTTTCGTACCTCAAAGCCCAACCCCTTCTCCCTACAATGGGTAAGATCCCCTACTACTTTATGTACTTTTGAAAAAGATATTTCTTTCTTTCTTACTGTATTAGCTTCTTGCAGGATTAATGTAACTCTGGAGAGCTTTTCTCAGAGCACTGTCTGCTGAGTATAAATGACCTTTCTCTGCTTTACCTGCCATTCCTCTAAAGTTTTCCATGGCCTGGCGTGAACAACCAATGCAACAGCACTTACCCATACAACAGCCAGAGCAATTACATGGCAGCAGGTGAGTGAGTCTCTGGAGTCGGGTCGTTTTCTCTACACCTGATCTTCGCCCTCCAAACGGCATTTCTCATATTTACACCTATGTCTTTGGCCACTTAGGGAATGCCCACTTCAAGAATGCGTACGCGTGTCGCGAGAGCCAATCAGTGCCCTTCAGCCATCAGCCAGCATGGGGGGAGGACGGCGGTCAGGAGGCGCCCTCCTCCTGGGACCTGGCCGGATGTGTGGGCAGCAAGGTGAGGCCTTCAGTGCTGCAACATGTGGTGGAGCTCTTGGTGTTCAGCAGGTGTGAGTGACCAGCACCAGTGAATAAATGGTCATTCATTTCATTTTGGGGGAACAACAGATGTCAATACCTATGACAAACTAAATAGGACTGTGTCCTATACAAGTAAAGTGGTCTGATGTGTTCATGTCATCTCCTTGCATTCTCAAATGCATGTAGCCTACTACAAACCTATTATACTTGTGTGAGTTGTGTAATTATACATGACGTTGGTTCCCAACGCCTCACTAATCACCACTATTTTAAGTGCATGTAATGAAACCAGATGTTTCCTGTAACAGAAAAAGTAGCGGTCTTGTTACTTCTCTTTTTGTAAATCCCCTTTTCCTCTTTTCGCCCCCCTCTCTCTCTTGCAGCCCTATTTCCCCGGCACGCGCAGCCTCTCCCCCATGTCCAGCCTGTTCGGCTCCATCTGGACCCCTCAGAGCGAGCCCTACCAGAGCCACTTCCACCAGGAGCGCTCGGCGCCCGTCTCCCCCCACACCTCCTTCAGCCGGGAGCCCGGCAGCGGCTGCCCTCCCAAGCAGTACTCCAGCTTTAACCCCTTCGGCCCCCACATGAACCTGGACATCTGGAACTCCTCGTCCAGCCGCAGCTCCAACTCCCAGCTGTCAAACGACTCGGGTTACTGCGGTGACATCTGACAATTTGACAAAAAAAAAAAAAAAGAACAATGATGCAAAACTTACGATGACGGCAAAGACAACCGAAGAATGTGCTTTTATCAATAATGGGGAAAAATGTGAATATTCTTTTTTTTTTTTGTTCTTCTGTTACCTTTTTTTTCTCAAACATTCAATGTCGTGAGAAGTTAAACATATGTTGTATATTTTTCTAGATGTTTTGCAGTTTTGATCAAAAAATAAAAAAAAGTTTTGTATTTGATATTGCTGACTCCGACTTTCTCCCTTTGCTCACTTTCTCCCTTTGCTTTGTGTTTAACTTCCATGCAGCCTTCATCTTGATGATCATATTTGCATAGCCAATAGGTTGTTCCGATGAAGAGAGTGGAGAAGTGGAGTTAGACCTGTCTGCACCGATTTGAATTCGTTCCTCTTTTGAGGTCATAAACACTTCAGTTGACTTAAAGGAACAAAGCTATATGGGAACTAAACGTAGGGCGGTAGTAAGAGATACAGTGATGGGCAAGAGAGTTAAAGTTGACTAAAAAGAGGGATATAAAATCATCTTTTGGAAATTGATCTTAAAGCTATATTCCTCAGCTGGAGAAGTTGTAGTGCTATTTCTTATTCTGACCGTTTCGCTAGTTAGTTCAGCAGAATAATGTGGATGTTGTAATACAAGGTAAGAAACACGATTTAAAACGAGTTTCCTGTTTCTCTCTTCTCTTACCAGGACGGTAAAATCCCAATGTTGCAAGGTTGGTTTTCCCTCTGGGGAGGCTAGGGGAGCAGGGAAAGTCACAATTTTCACAGGAACAGATCATTTAATCATCCAAATGATTTTAGGTTTATTAAGTTAAAATAATTGCCAAGCTCTCCTTTAATGCCGTTAAGTAAAAAAAGAGGAAATATCCAAACTATAAGGACACCAATTTTCTTTGTGAATGAAATTTGCATTGAGCTCAATGAGCATCAAACCAGCCAATAGATTCTGAAATAACACCAAGCCCATCTCTAGGCATGGTGAAGGGTATGTGATGATGTGGGGCTATTTTAGTTCCAAAGGCCAAGGGAACTTTATCAGGATGCATAGTATCCTGGATCCCTGAAATAACTGGCCTTTAAAAATAAAAATCTGCCTGCCTCAGTGGGAATTTGACATACTGTAGGGGTCATTCCACCTCAATTTAACAAATGCCTTCTGCTTGACCATCTCAGATTTGCTTTAAAATTGTACCACCTAAAGACTAAAAGAGTAACCATTTTAACTATCTTAGCCAAAATATTAGCTTGGTATGCCTAATACATCCAGAGTGAGAAAAACATTTTTGAACATGGTACCCCCCTCCTGATTTTTGTCACATTTGCGCCCTCTTCTAAATCTGCAGCAAAGTTCAGATGTCATTATCTCAAAAAGTGTTCAAGCTAAAGATTTCAAATTTTCTGTGAATAATGATTGCTAGTTATAGACTCCACATATACATTTGTAAGCTGTATGTGTTGATACGGACTGTGTTTCAATCTTGTGAAATCAGACGAAAAATTGCAGATTTTCAAACCCCCACATTGGGTGCCCCAGTACACAATTTATAAACATAATGTTTGGCAAATGGTTATGTCTCTGTACAGATCTGTTTAAGCTGTCTTTCAAAAAGTTATTCAGATATGTCTATATTGCATTTTTGTTGGAAATATTGTAACACAAAACTGAAAAATAATCAATTTGGATGATATTTTATCTTCCCTTTACAGGGGTATGACAAGCTATACCAATGAATTGAACACATCTCCATAAAGAGTATGGAATCAGCTTTTAGACTGTGACATTTCAAGATGGTATTATGGCTATGGTTATTGAAATGCTATTTTTGAAATATTGGTCTATTATAACAATATATTGCCGTTATCACTAAATAGTGTTATCTAGTGGCATTAAATAGTGACATCAGCAACTTATTCAGGAAATACAGGGAATATTTTATTAGTTCATCACCCAGCAAGTAAATAAAAAAATTAATGTTTAACAGTATAAGACATACACATCTGGTACTTAGGAATAAGACAAGGATTATGAAATCATGAAATAATGGGGAGATAAAATATCATCCAAATTGATTATCTTTCAGTTTTGTTTTACAATACTTCCAACAAAAATGCAATATAGACACATCTTAATTACTTTGTCAAAGACAGCTTAAACACATCTGTAGAGACATAACCATTTGCCAAACATTTTGTTTATAAATTGTGTACTGGGGCACCCAATGTGGGGGTTTGAAAAATCTGCCATTTTTCTTCTGATTTCACAAGATTGAAACACAGTCCGTATCAACACATACAGCTTACAAATGTAGGCTATATGTGGAATCTATAGGTCATTATTCACAGAAAATTTGAAGTCCTTAGCTTGAACACTTTTTGAGAAAAGGACATCTGAACTTTGCTGCATTTAGAAGAGGGCGCAATGTGCCAAAAATCTGAAGGGGGGTACCATGTTCAAAAATTTTTTTTCTCTGGATGTATTAGGTATACCAAGCTAATATTTTGGCTAACTTAGTTTAAATGGTTACTCTTTAGATGGTAAAGGTTTGAAGCAAATCTGAGATGGTCATGGTCAAGCAGAAATGTTCTCTAAAATCTGTTGAACTGAGGTGGAATGACCCATAGGGGAGGATTACCAAATTGTGAAACATTTGTGAGCATTAGAACATGACCACTGACTGCCTAACGTCTTTATTTTCAAACTTCCCATTTCAGACAACATGGACTTCTGTGAATACGCTACTAAAAACTGAAAGCTGTTGATTTTTGAAAGGTTGGAAATATTCTCAAGGTAAGCTACTTGATGTATTCAGTTGTGAAAATATTTTACATTGTCAGTTGCACAAAACATAGGCCACTTCATCTTAGATAGACACTGAGCAGAAGTGAAATTCTGTTTATTACGGATTACTTCCAACCATGACTATCAGCTGCTCACTGGCCAGCGTAAACCATTCCTTCATGGTTTCATCTGGCACACTGGCTCTTTAAAATTTGACATCCTGGGTCCTCATTCATAACAAGGGCAGAATTTGTCATTCATTTTTGTAACAGTTTTATGTACGAACGATAAATAGAAAGGACCCAAACCTAAAGTCTTGTTGATTGTTGTTGACAGTCCTTGGCCAAATTTGGCTACAAACACAATATCCCTATTCTGAATAATTGGTTGAATTCAGAATCTTGAGCAAAGACCATCAGGACAAGACATTTTTCTTTCCTAATTAGGTTCTTTAGCAGATTTTTATGTACGGGCCTAATAAACTATAAGCATTTACCTGATTTAAGTTTGAGTTCCGACAATTCATTTGTTTTAATGTGCAAATCCATGTAGCATTTCAATGCTGCTTTCTGATAACGGATTACAATTAATGCTACATAAACTCTCAAGTCCTCTTTAATCTGATTCCAGGTATATTGTTTAACTACACTGTGCATTACACTAATGATAGAATTCAGAAAGGTTGCATATAACTAATCAATTTTTTTAATTTTCAGATCTGTCATGGGGGAGTGCAAAATGTTTGTTTTACTCATTCTACTGACACTCAGCTGGGGCTGGTGGGTGTCCCCTCACCCAAAACCAAAGTGTGAGAGATGCAATGAAAACTTTGTTTGTGACTGCTCTTCTTCAAATCTACAAGAAGTTCCTGCTATCTCCACACGATCAGTCATAAGCCTGGACCTCTCTTTTAATGAAATCAAGATTATAGGGCAGGATGACTTCTTTGAGTACAGTAATCTACAGGTCCTGATTCTGCGGGAAAATATGATATCCTCAATTGCAGAGCAAGGTTTCTCAACTCTCAGAAAGTTGGAGGTTTTGGACTTGTCAGATAATCATTTAAATGATTTGTCAGACATTTGGTTTAAGAGTCTCTCCTCCCTTCACCATCTAAATCTTTTGGGAAATGAGTATGAAACATTTGGGGGGAAGCCTCTGTTTCGCTCAATGACACAGCTTAGTACTCTAATGGTTGGGAATCAGTTTCTTGCCTCAGTCTCTGAAAATAGCTTCATCGGACTCTATCATCTTCAGAGCTTTGTGTTTCATGGCAACAATTTGCGGAGCTACCAACCAGGTAGTTTCAGCCAAATCAACTCCATTGATGAAGTCACTGTTAGCATTGCTGGTCCATTTCAGACAAACACAAGTCTTACAACAGACATCTTGAGAGATCTTTCACGCCCTGAAACCAGAATCATTGTGTCAGATTTGAGAATCAGCTGGCAGCAACTGAAGCCTTTTCAAATTATCTTTCAGAAGGATGTCAAAGACTTTCTCTTGAGAAATCTAAGCTGCAACATGGACACCATAGGTGAACTGTTTGCTATGACACACATGTCAGCACTGACCTCCATTGGCCTGGAGGATTCAGAGTTTAATGGAGAGCCAACAACCCTCTCTGTGGAATTTCCCGAACTTCGCCATATTCGTGAAACACACATAAAAAATGTAAAAATGGAAAAGTTTTATATCTTTCCAGCACTCCTCTGTGGTAACTTTTTGTGCCCTCGTGTGCTGAGATTTGCATCTCAGCTCAAACGGCTTGTTATAATTGATAGCAATTTCTTTGCAATGCCATGCTTTCAATCACGCCTTTTTATCAGTCTTGAATATCTTGATATTAGCAGAAACCAGTTCAGTGATATAACATTGACTGAGGCATTTTGTCATGGTCATTGGGCTTTGTTAAATCTTGTTGCATTTAATGTTAGCAGTAATTACTTGAAGTCCTTTGACACCCTGAGCCACCTCTTCAAGGGAATGGAGAAGCTGGCTGCCCTTGATGTGAGCCTGAATGTTTTCCGCACTATGCCCAAGGTCTGTGCCTGGCCCCAGTCTCTGCGCTTCCTGAATCTCTCCTCATGCCAGTTAAGAGAAGTGACTTCCTGTCTCCCTAAAAGTCTACACATCCTGGATTTGAGCTACAATGACCTAATGGTATTTGAACAAAACATGCCAGACCTGACTGAGCTCCATCTATCTGGAAACAGATTCAAGACCTTACCTGAGGGGAAACTCTATGACCACTTGGAGGTGCTCTACATCAAGAGCAATGCTTTCATATCCCTCAGTCAAAACCAGATCAGGAACTTTGGTGACCTCAAGACCTTGGAGGCAGGTACAGACACGTATGTGTGCTCTTGTGAATTTGTGAACTTCTTCAACCATGAACTTGGTCATTTAGTCAGTTTAAAGGACAGTAGGCAGGCATACATCTGCAGTTCACCATTTGCACTGAGGGGGACAAAAGTTAGCGATGCCCAACTCTCTGTTTTCGAGTGCCACGCAGCGGTGTCCTTCTCTGCCCTGTGTGTGTTTGTGCTTGTGGTCGTCATTGGTGCCATGGTGATGTGTCACAAGCTGCACGTGGTTTGGTACCTGCGAATGACATGGGCATGGCTGCAGGCCAAACGGAGACCTGTGGCCCGTGAGGATCAGGTGTGCTATGACGCCTTCGTGTCCTACAGTGAGAATGATGCGGAGTGGGTGGAGGAGCTGCTGGTGCCGGAGCTGGAGGGTGCCCAGCCGCCATTCCGCCTCTGCCTGCACAAACGGGACTTCCTACCAGGGGGCTGGATTGCGGACAGTATCATGGCGGCCATGGAGAAGAGCCACAGGATTCTTTTCATAGTGACCCAGCACTTTGTCCAGAGCGACTGGTGCCGCTTAGAGTTGGAGTACTCACACTTCCGCCTGTTTGATGCAGGCATACTCATCCTCCTGGAGCCTATCCCTGACTCCACAATTCCCACACGGTTCTGCAAGCTGCGCAAGGTCATGAACTCAAGGACCTATCTGGAATGGCCAGAGGAAGACAATGAAAGACCCAGATTCTGGCAGTCTCTTAAAGACACTTTACAAATGGCTTAATAATGTCTGGTACGGTCAGCTCAGCACGAAGGGACATAGTATCTATTGTGCTTCATCTCATAGAGAAGCATTGACTGGCATCAACAACTGTTTTTTAAGAAACAAATGAAATTGGATTGCTTTGTTTCCTTTTTTAAAACCAGAAAACCTGAATGCTTGGGACTTTAGTCAATTTCATAATGCTTTATCTTTACTATTGTTTAATAAACATGATTTCACATTATACTTAACATTCAGGAACTAAATGCCGACATTTAGTGTGATGGTCATTTATGTCCTTATTTAGTCAATTTATTGTTCAGCATTTATATTAATGTCACACTGAAAATGTATTGACTATGTGATATTGTTAATAAAGTTCTATAATTTAAGTTCATACCAAAATGTGTGACCTTGAGTGTAGTTTATTAACTAAATGTAACAGTGCACATTCTCATAATGTGACCATGCAATTGTGAAAATGCAACAGCAATCATAAAAGAAAGCATAGGTAGTTCATATGATATTATTTCTTGTCTAAGCCTACACATCACATCTGCACATATTTTTAACCATTATTCATCTAGTTAGAATCATGTCTATTCTGATTAATCCATTATATTTATATATAAGTAATGTGGGCCATGTTATGTTTCCCCATTTTCATTTTCTGGTGTGAATTCTGCCCCATCAGAGCTACTTCCCTTGATATCAGACCAATCCAATCACAGCAGCAGTCTGTGCCATGTCTTGGGTTTTTGGTTACATCTGGTAACGGTAACACAAAGGAACCAAACACATGAAAGAGGAAAAGCACCAACACATTAATTGCAAGGACAAAAGAAAACTAGCAATTGAATGACAAAACAGCAAGCAAATGACAACTCTTGATTCTCGTCTCTGAAACACAATTTTGCTAAATAGCCATGTGTCTATGGAATCAGTTTTAGTTATTCCCCTATTGATGGTGATTCATGGCAAAGAAAATTAATACTTTACATAAAGTGGCTGCTTACAATGCAAAAAGTGTTTTATATTTTATGTTTAATCAATCCTAATTATCACGTATACTATTGTGTGTATTTTCTTGGTATTTCTTAAAGTATTTGAACCCATGCTAAAGTTGACTAAAAAGAAGAATATAAAATCATATTTTGGAAATTCATCTTAATGCCTTAATTAAAAATGTCAGCTATTTCATGCATCCAGGATACTATGCATCCTGATAAGTTTCCCTTGCCTTTGGAATTAAAATTGCCCCAGATCACCACATACAGTACCCTTCACCATACAATTGGAATGGTGTTTTTTTTCCCAGTAAGCCTATTAGCTGGTTTGATTTGCATTGAGCTCAATGAGCATCAAACAGGCTGATATGCTAGAAAAAACACCATGCCAATCTTTAGGTATGGTGAAGGGTGATGATGTGGGGTTATTTTAATTCCAAAGGCCAAGGGAACTTAGATTGCATGGTATCCTGGATCCATGAAATTTTGCCTTTAAAAATGAAAATGTATAAAAGAAATCTTCCTGCTTCTATGGGGATTTAACATATGGGTCAAATACTTATGACCCCTGTATTTTAAGGAAGAACATTTATTTATTTACGATACATTCTTCATTCACAAAGAAAATTGGTGTCCTTAAAGGTCGGATTTTTATTCTTTTTTTTTCAATTAAGGCATTAAGATCAAAATTCCAAAAGATGATTTTATATTCTTCTTTTTAGTCAACTTCATGATTTCAAATACTTTTTCTGCCCACTGTATCTGCTGCATGAATTCATTAACATGGCTTTACTGACATGTGACAGGGACTTTATAGACCAAAGGAGGAAGAGTAGCCAACTCTAAAACATTAGTGAGTAGACGATTCAAACTGATAGACACGAGTCATAACTTCCCACAAGAGGCTCTACATGAGGTCCTCCTATAAATAGGCTACTCAAATATTACATTGAAAGCTGCTGATTTTACCAAGTTCAAAATATTCTCAAGGTAAGCTACTTCATGCATTTAACTGTGAAAACATTTTACATTTTCAATTTCACAAAATACTGGAGGCGATTCATATGTTTAGATAAACACTGAGCAGAAGTGAAACTCTGTTTACTGCAGAGTCTTCTAACCATGACTGTCAGCTTCTCAGTGAAAGCGTAAACAATTCACACTGGTTTTCAAAAAAGGTGTCATCCTCGGTCCTTGTTCTAAATAAGAGGGGAATTTGCTATTATTTTTTTGTTATAACAGTTATATTTACGTTACATAGAAAGCATGTAGGCAGAGTCTGCCTCATTGAAAATTTGGCCACATTTTAACATTCTTGCACTTGGGTACAGAAATAAGTGCATGTTTTCTTAAACATGTCAATTTAAATTTGCCAAGAAGCCTAAATGCTCACCAAAAACGTTGGTCTTCAACATACTGTACATTAAGCCACAATTTCCCCCTCCAGTTGTATTGCACTTCAGGTGCCTACACTGTAAGTTCATATGAGTCTGATTTAGGGTTAAGTTCTAAAAGCTGATTTGTTTTAATGTGCAAATGCAGTTTGCAGTTTTACGCTGCATTCTGATACCTGTGTTACTGAATACAAGATTAATACTCCAGATGCTCTCAAGTCCTCATGCATGTCCATCTGATTCCAGTTATATTGTTCAAGTCCTCATGTATGTCCATCTGATTCCAGTTATGTCGTTCAACTATTCATGTATGTCCATCTGATTCCAGTTATGTCGTTCAACTACTCGTGTCCACCTGATTCCAGTTATATTGTTCGACTACACTGTGCATTAATGATAAAATTAATAGAAATTGCATAAAAGTATTCATATTTGTATTTTCAGATCTGTCATGGGGGAGTGCAAAATGTTTGTTTTACTCACTCTACTGACACTCAGCTGGGGCTGGTGGGTGTCCCCTCACCCAAAACCAAAGTGTGATCGATGCAATGAAAACTTTGTTTGTGACTGCTCCTCTTCAAATCTACAAGAAGTTCCTGCTATCTCCACACGATCAGTCATAAGCCTGGACCTCTCCTTTAATGAAATCAAGACTATAGAGCAGGATGACTTCTCTGAGTACAATAATCTGCAGGTCCTGATTCTGAGGGGAAATATGATATCCTCAATTACAGAGCAAGGTTTCTCAACTCTCAGAAAGTTGGAGGTTTTGGACTTGTCAGATAATCATTTAAATGATTTGTCTGACATTTGGTTCAAGAGTCTCTCCTCCCTTCACCATCTAAATCTTTTGGGAAATGAGTATGAAACCGTTGGGGGGAA
Source organism: Sardina pilchardus (assembly GCF_963854185.1). Taxonomy (NCBI): domain Eukaryota; kingdom Metazoa; phylum Chordata; class Actinopteri; order Clupeiformes; family Clupeidae; genus Sardina; species Sardina pilchardus. The sequence goes on from NC_084995.1 coordinate 9,399,985, forward strand.
GCCTCTGTTTCGCTCAATGACACAGCTTAGTACTCTAATGGTTGGGAATCAGTTTCTTGCCTCAGTCTCTGAAAATAGCTTCATCGGACTCTATCATCTTCAGAGCTTTGTGTTTCATGGCAGCAATTTGCGGAGCTACCAACCAGGTAGCTTCAGCCAAATCAACTCCATTGATGAAGTCACTGTTAGCATTGCTGGTCCATTTCAGACAAACACAAGTCTTACAACAGACATCTTGAGAGATCTTTCACGCCCTGAGACAAGAATCATCGTGTCAGATTTGAAAATCAGCAGACAGGAACTGACGCCTTTTCAAGTGATCTTTCAGAAAGGTGTCAAAAACATCCTCCTGAGAAATCTAAGCTGCAGTTTTGATACCGTACTTACCCTGTATGGTTTGACCCAGCACTCACTGCTGACCTCTATTGGACTGGAGGATTGTGAGTTCTATGGAGAGCCAAATATTACAATTCACTTCCCTGTACTTGACTTTGTTGATGAGTTTTACGTCAGAAATGTGAAACTGGATCAGTTCTATATGTTCCCTGCATTCCATGAGATAAACCCACTTCTAAAAGTCCTCATGCGCCTGAAAAGAGTGTCTTTAATTGAAAGCAATGTCTTTGCAATGCCTCATGTAACAACACTTCTCCTGACACATCTTGAATACATGGATTTGAGCAAAAATCAATTCACCGATTTAACCTTGAGAGAAGCTCTCTGTGATGGACAGATATTTTTGTGTTTACACTCTATTAAGGTTTTCAATATTAGCAGTAATTACTTGAAGTCCTTTGACACCCTGAGCCACCTCTTCAAGGGAATGGAGAAGCTGGCTGCCCTTGATGTGAGCCTGAATGTTTTCCGCACTATGCCCAAGGTCTGTGCCTGGCCCCAGTCTCTGCGCTTCCTGAATCTCTCCTCGTGCCAGTTAAGAGAAGTGACTTCCTGTCTCCCTAAAAGTCTACACATCCTGGATTTGAGCTACAATGACCTAATGGTATTTGAACAAAACATAACAGACCTCACTGAGCTCCATCTATCTGGAAACAGATTCAAGACCTTACCTGAGGGGAAACACTTTGACCACTTGGAGGTGCTCTACATCAAGAGCAACCCTTTCATATTCCTCAGTCAAAACCAGATCAGGAACTTTGGTGACCTCAAGATCTTGGAGGCTGGTACAGACACGTATGTGTGCTCTTGTGAATTTGTGAACTTCTTCAAATATGAACTTGGTCATTTAGTCAGTTTAAAGGACAGTAGGCAGACATACATCTGCAGTTCACCATTTGCACTGAGGGGGACAAAAGTTAGCGATGCCCAACTCTCTGTTTTCGAGTGCCACGCAGCGGTGTCCTTCTCTGCCCTGTGTGTGTTTGTGCTTGTGGTCGTCATTGGTGCCATGGTGATGTGTCACAAGCTGCACGTGGTTTGGTACCTGCGAATGACATGGGCATGGCTGCAGGCCAAACGGAGACCTGTGGCCCGTGAGGATCAGGTGTGCTATGACGCCTTCGTGTCCTACAGTGAGAATGATGCGGAGTGGGTGGAGGAGCTGCTGGTGCCGGAGCTGGAGGGTGCCCAGCCGCCATTCCGCCTCTGCCTGCACAAACGGGACTTCCTACCAGGGGGCTGGATTGCGGACAGTATCATGGCGGCCATGGAGAAGAGCCACAGGATTCTTTTCATAGTGACCCAGCACTTTGTCCAGAGCGACTGGTGCCGCTTAGAGTTGGAGTACTCACACTTCCGCCTGTTTGATGCAGGTATACTCATCCTCCTGGAGCCTATCCCTGACTCCACAATTCCCACACGGTTCTGCAAGCTGCGCAAGGTCATGAACTCAAGGACCTATCTGGAATGGCCAGAGGAAGACAATGAAAGACCCAGATTCTGGCAGTCTCTTAAAGACACTTTACAAATGGCTTAATAATGTCTGGTACGGTCAGCTCAGCACGAAGGGACATAGTTTGCTAAGACTCCCCAGACTCATGTTCAATCTTAAAAGATTGATCTTAGAATGGTGATAGCCAGATAGAGCTTTCAGTATTGCTGTTTAATAAACATGATTTCACATTATACTTTACATTCAAGAATTAAATGACTTTAGTGTGATGGACATTTATGTCCATATTTAGTCAACATATTGTTAAGCATGTATTAATGTCACACTGAATATGATACTAATAAAGTTCTAACGTTCACACCAAAATCTGTGACCTTCACTGTAGTTTTTAACTAAACGTAACAGTGCACGAAATGAAACCATGCAACTGTGAAAATGCAACAGCAATCATGACAGAACGCATACAAGCCTACACCTCATATATTATATTATTTCTAATGTAGCCCACATATGCACATCATAGTTAACCATTATTAATTTATTTTGTTACAATCTTGTCTGTTTTGATTAATCCATTATATCCAAATATAAATAATATGAGCCATGTGTGTTTCCCCAATTTCATGTTGTGGTGTGAATTCTGGCGCCCCTAGCTGCTCACTTCATTCTACTTCCCTCTACATCTGACCAATCCAATCACAGCAGCAGGCTGGGGCGTGACTAAGGTTTCGGTGTTAATCTGGTAACGTTAATACAAGGGAACCAAAAACAAGAAAGAAGAACAACATTAAAACATAAAAGGCAAGGACAAAAGAACTAGCAATTGAATGACTAAATGACTAATGACTCTTGTCACTAAAAAAAAAACAAATTTGCTGAATAACCTATGACTCCATGGAATCAGTTTTAGTTATTCTCTTATTGATGATAGTTCATGCAAAAGACAAATGATGATGCTGATCATGCAAAAAGTGTTTTATATTTAATGATAAAGATGATAATGATTATGCATATGCATGCCTGTTGTTGAATTCAAAATCAATCCTAATTATTTGAATAATTATTCTTGGTGCTTGTCTTGCTATCTGTTGCATGATTCATTAACATGGCTTTACTGGCATGTGACAGGGACAGCAGACCCAAGGAGGAAGAGTAGAAATCTGTGGGTAGACTATGCCAACTGACTGGCACGAGTCATATCATTAAGAGCAGCCCTACATGAAGTTCTCCTTTAATAGTAGGCTACTAAAAGACTACATTGAAAGCTGCTATCACAAGATTGAACAAAATTGTCAAGGTAAGCTACTTGATGTACAGTATTTAGCTGTGAATTTTTTTTTTAATTGCACAAAATATAATACCTTTAGAATAGTAAGGTTCTGACATTTTTGTCAAAATTGAATTATTATGTTGTGATAACTTAATAAGGTGTAAGGTGAGGTGTTTCTTGAAGTTGTAAGCATGTTTGGACATCATTTAAAGATGTTTGTTCCACTTATCAATATAACTCTATGGAATCCTAAATTCTAAAACGTTGAAACCCATCATCTCAGAAGTACTCAGAATACAAACATAACCTTATAATTCCAAGGGGATGCATTATAGGCTACTTTTGTATTTTCAAATAAACACAGAGCAAAAGGGAGTCTGTTCATTACAGATTACTTCCAACCATGACTATCAGCTGCTCACTGGCAAGCATAAAACCATTCCTTCATGGTTTCATCTTTTTAAGGGCACACTGGCTCTTGAAAATGTGACACCCTCGGTCCATATTCATTTGTTGTAAGTTTTATGTACCAATTATAAATAGAAAGGAGGTAAACCTAAAGCCTGCCTTGTTGACGTTTGGCCACATTATGGCATTCTTGCACTTGGATACAGAATTAAGCATATGTTCTCTCAAGCATGTCACATTTGTATACTTACTAAGGCATTCTTGCAACAGCCTGATGTCTACTACTGTATGATTCATTAATTACATTCAATAGGCCTGCATGGCTATGGTTATGGCTATGGGATTTGGCAGATGCTTTTGTCCAGAGTGACATACAAATAAAAATAATATGATAGTTAAACTAAATGTCACAGTGAACAATTTAAAAAGTTGGTCAGACTAAGGAGAATAGCAACAATACACAAAAAGACCCCTTTAGACCCCTCTTGAAAGACCCAAAACTATCTCAAAAATGGAGAGTACTGCAACTCATTCCACCAACATGGAACCGCTGAGGACGAGTCTTGAATTTGACCTGGCGTTTTTGGCTGGTCGACACAACAGAAGACCGCAGTGGGCGGTTGGGGATGTAGGCTACATCTTGATAACTGATTTAAAATATGGTCAGATCCAGTTAGTGTCCTAATAGGTCAAAGTGTCCGTTTTACGCGGCCCGGGATTACTCTCTATCAGTGATATTTAACTGGGGATCCACAGAGAGCCTCTTCTCATTTGTCTTTTTTCTATATCCTCCCTCCTTCCCTTTTTTCCTTCCTCTGTTCCTAGCCGCTACTCCTAATGCTGAGAAGGAAAGGAGGAAGGAACAATAGGATGGAGGAATGAAGGAGAGATCGATATGAGAGATGAAATATCCTGCTCACTCAAGCATCACTTTTAAGAGATGTCAATTACTTTGCCTCCCCTTTCAAATGCAACATTCACATTTCTAGACAAAAAATGCCATATCAAGAAAAGTGGATTTTGAGGGGTACTGCTCCATAGACCTAGGCTGGGTGAACCCTACCTGACCTGATGGCGAATTTGGATTTCGCCCGCCAGAACCTTTGGCTCCTATCACAAACTAGCTTATCCAAAAGATGCACCGGATTGTTGGTCTGATTGGTTGCTCGACAGGCCCGACCCTCCTCCGAGAGAGCACGCCTCTTGTGCAGTAGAAGTAAAGTGCATGGTGATAGCCAGACTACCATAGACCTCCATTCATTCTGCACTCGCTCGTGAGCACCCTCGCGTGCATGTAACCAGAGAAGGAACTGCAACCAGTTCAGAAACCCGACGTTTACAGAGAGTGGAAGTTCTGCCCTTATTAGACATTCTCTGCAAATGGTCATGTGATTCATTACTAGCACACTGATTGGATGATCTCAAAACGTTGCCCAAAAGTATCCAAATCGTTCAGAGAGAAATTATATGTTACCCAATCTCAATGGGAGAGTGTCACTCAGCAACATTTCCCTAAAAGTTGTCCCCTGATTCATCACCTTAAGTTCTATTAATCACGCCTTTTACAGATAATGTGTCATGTTAACGTGTAGGGGAGTGTGTGTGTGTGTGTTCATTGTGAGTCGTCTGATAATTATTTCCAAATATAAGATATGACTATCAGGCCTAAATTTGGGGAGGGGCGGAGTGTGTGTGTGTGTGTGTGTGTGTGTGTGTGTGTGTGTTTGTGTGTGCGTGTGTGTTTGTGTGTGTGTGTGTGTGTGTGTGCGGGAGGGGGAGTCCTCTTATGTAAGTTAATCTGATTCCAGATATTTTTCTTAAGACTGTGCATTAATATAATTAATATAAATGGCTTAATTAATCTTTTTTTTTTTTCATTTTCAGATCTGTCGTGGGGGAGTGCAAAATGTTTGTTTTACTGACTCTACTGACACTCAGCTGGGGCTGGTGGGTGTCCCCTCACCCAAAACCAAAGTGTGATCGATGCAATGAAAACTTTGTTTGTGACTGCTCTTCTTCAAATCTACAAGAAGTTCCTGCTATCTCCACACGATCAGTCATAAGCATGGACCTCTCCTTTAATGAAATCAAGACTATAGAGCAGGATGACTTCTCTGAGTACAATAATCTACAGGTCCTGATTCTGAGGGGAAATATGATATCCTCAATTGCAGAGCAAGGTTTCTCAACTCTCAGAAAGTTGGAGGTTTTGGACTTGTCAGATAATCATTTAAATGATTTGTCTGACATTTGGTTTAAGAGTCTCTCCTCCCTTCACCATCTAAATCTTTTGGGAAATGAGTATGAAACATTTGGGGGAAAGTCTCTGTTTCGCTCAATGACACAGCTTAGCTCTCTAATGGTTGGGAATCAGTTTCTTGCCTCAGTTTCTGAAAATAGCTTTATCGGACTCAACCATCTTCAGAGCTTTGTGTTTCATGGCAACAATTTGCGGAGCTACCAACCAGGTAGCTTCAGCCAAATCAACTCCATTGATGAAGTCACTGTTAGCATTGCTGGTCCATTTCAGACAAACACAAGTCTTACAACAGACATCTTGAGAGATCTTTCACGCCCTGAAACCAGAATCATCGTGTCAGATTTGAGAATCAGCAGGCAGCAACTGAAGCCTTTTGAAATAATCTTTCAGAAGGATGTCAAAGACTTTCTCTTGAGAAATCTAAGCTGCAACATGGACACCATAGGTGAACTGTTTGCTATGACACACATGTCAGCACTGACCTCCATTGGCCTGGAGGATTCAGAGTTTGATGGAGAGCCAACCCTCTCTGTGGAATTTCCCGAACTTCGGCATATTCGTGAAACACACATAAAAAATGTGAAAATGGAAAAGTTTTATATCTTTCCAGCATTCACCTGTAGTAACTTCATGTGCACTCATTTGTTGAGATTTGCAACTCAGCTCAAGCGGCTTGTTATAATTGATAGCAATTTCTTTGCAATGCCATGCATTCAATCACGCCTTTTTATCAGTCTTGAATATCTTGATATTAGTAGAAACCAGTTCAGTGATATAACGTTGCCTGAGGCATTTTGTCATGGTCAATGGGCTTTGTTAAATCTTGTTGCATTTAATGTTAGCAGTAATTACTTGAAGTCCTTTGACACCCTGAGCCACCTCTTCAAGGGAATGGAGAAGCTGGCTGCCCTTGATGTGAGCCTGAATGTTTTCCGCACTATGCCTAAGGTCTGTGCCTGGCCCCAGTCTCTGCGCTTCCTGAATCTCTCCTCATGCCAGTTAAGAGAAGTGACTTCCTGTCTCCCTAAAAGTCTACACATCCTGGATTTGAGCTACAATGACCTAATGGTATTTGAACAAAACATAACAGACCTGACTGAGCTCCATCTATCTGGAAACAGATTCAAGACCTTACCTGAGGGGAAACTCTTTGACCGCTTGGAGGTGCTCTACATCAAGAGCAACCCTTTCATATCCCTCAGTCAAAACCAGATCAGGAACTTTGGTGACCTCAAGATCTTGGAGGCTGGTACAGACACGTATGTGTGCTCTTGTGAATTTGTGAACTTCTTCAACCATGAACTTGGTCATTTAGTCAGTTTAAAGGACAGTAGGCAGACATACATCTGCAGTTCACCATTTGCACTGAGGGGGACAAAAGTTAGCGATGCCCAACTCTCTGTTTTCGAGTGCCACGCAGCGGTGTCCTTCTCTGCCCTGTGTGTGTTTGTGCTTGTGGTCGTCATTGGTGCCATGGTGATGTGTCACAAGCTGCACGTGGTTTGGTACCTGCGAATGACATGGGCATGGCTGCAGGCCAAACGGAGACCTGTGGCCCGTGAGGATCAGGTGTGCTATGACGCCTTCGTGTCCTACAGTGAGAATGATGCGGAGTGGGTGGAGGAGCTGCTGGTGCCGGAGCTGGAGGGTGCCCAGCCGCCATTCCGCCTCTGCCTGCACAAACGGGACTTCCTACCAGGGGGCTGGATTGCGGACAGTATCATGGCGGCCATGGAGAAGAGCCACAGGATTCTTTTCATAGTGACCCAGCACTTTGTCCAGAGCGACTGGTGCCGCTTAGAGTTGGAGTACTCACACTTCCGCCTGTTTGATGCAGGCATACTCATCCTCCTGGAGCCTATCCCTGACTCCACAATTCCCACACGGTTCTGCAAGCTGCGCAAGGTCATGAACTCAAGGACCTATCTGGAATGGCCAGAGGAAGACAATGAAAGACCCAGATTCTGGCAGTCTCTTAAAGACACTTTACAAATGGCTTAATAATGTCTGGTATGGTCAGCTCAGAGTGAATGTCTGGTTTTATCAGCTCAGCGTGAAGGGAAGCATTGGTTGGGATCAACTTCTGTATTTTTTTAGACACAAATGAAATTGGATTGCTTTGTTTCCTTTTTTTAAAATGTAAAAACCTGAACGCTTGGGATTTTTGTTCACGTCATGATGATTTATCTTGAGTTTTGTTTGATAAACATGATTTTAACAGCGAGTGAGTCCATCCTAGCCCTTCGGGGTCATGGCGTTGCTAAGATCTAAACAGTCTCAGGACGAGACACCTTTGCGGGCAAACCCAGTGTCTCACATCATTCTTGAATTTCCCCTTGGGGATCAATACATTATCTATCTATCTATCTATCTATTTCACATTATACTTTACATTCAGGAACTAAATTAACTAAATGCTGACATTTAGTGTGATGGTCATTTATGTCCATATTTAGTCAACATTGTTCAGCATTTATATTAATGTCACACTGAATAAGATACTAATAAAGTTCTATAATTTAATTACCAATGTGTGTGACCTTGAATGTAGTTTTTGCCTAAACGTAACAGTGCACAGTCTCATGATGAAATGTGACCTTGTAACTGGGGCAAAATGCAACAAATTTAACATAAAGCATAAAAGCCCAAATGTAGCCTACACATCACCTTTGTATGACGGATTATACGTGGCCCTAATACGCCGTCATAGTTATAGGCTTCATGGCTAATTGTTTTTAGCATGTCTACAGGCTACTGCTTGTGCTAAGACGCAAATATTTCTATAGGCCTACCTATCGCATCCCCCAGTGGCTATTTTATCTAATCACACACACAACCCAGTATTGAGGTCTGTGGAATCACATCATGTAGGCTAATTTTTCTACCTGCCTATTCTACCTACTCAGCCGACATTTGCTAGGTCAGTATGTGTTATACTTTTGTAAATACTACCCTAATGTAATATTGACATTGTTGGCCAGTGCTTAGTGGGTCAAGACCCAAAAGTGGGTCATGGAACTGATCTGGATGGGTTGACCTTGTGGTTAGAGATGTATTTTACAATTTAAAATACTACCTTATCAGATGTAATACTGGACCTTTATTTTGAAAAACTTTATTCATACTGTAGCTCATGTCAGTCATTTATGGAACCCTGGAGTGGTCAGTGTAAGTATTGCTATTTACCCAGAAAATGTGCACTCATTTTACTAAATTGTGCCCTCAACTGGAAATTGGAAAATTAGCTTACAGTGCCCTCCATAATTATTGGCACCCCTGGTTAAGATGTGTTCTTTAGCTTCTAATAAATTCATTTTTTTTCCAAATAATATAGGACCACAATGAAAAAAAGCGTAAAATCCAACCTTTAATACAAGTGCATTTATCTAGAAGGAAAAAAATCCCACATTAAGAAATAATTATTTTACATCAAATCATGTGTGCCACAATTATTGGCACCCCTGATGTTAATACTTTGTACAACCCCCTTTTGCTAATAAAACAGCACCTAATCTTGTCTTATAATGTTTCACAAGATTAGAGAAAACAGAAAGAGGGATTTCCGACCATTCTTCTTTGCACAAAATCTCCAAATCATCCAACGACCTGTGTTCTCTCCTCTGCACTCTCCTCTTCAGCTCAGCCCACAGGTTTTCAATGGGGTTGAGGTCTGGGAACTGAGATGGCCATGGTAGGAGCCTGATACGGTGTCTGGTGAACCAATTCTGTGTAGACTTGGCCATATGTTTAGGGTCATTATCTTGCTGAAAGACCCAGTGACGACCCATCTTCAGCTTTCGGGCAGAGGCCGAATGTGTCCTGGTATTTCAAAGCATTCATGATGCCATGCACCCTAGCAAGGTTCCCAGGCCCTTTGGAAGAGAAACAGGCCCACAGCGTCACCGATCCTCCCCCATACTTCACAGTGGACATGAGGTGCTGTTCTGCATATTCATCTTTTTGTTACGCCAGACCCACTTAGTGTTTGTTGCCAAAAAGCTCTAACTTTGTCTCATCTGACCAAAGCACACGGTCCCAGTTGAAGGCCCAGTACTGCTCCAGATGTTTGTGCTTATGATTTTGAGTGAGAAAGGTTTTTTTCCATGCATGCCTCCCAAACAACTTGTTGGCATGTAGATAGCGCCTGATGGTTGTTTTGGAGACTTTGTGACCCCAAGATGCAACCATTTGATGCAATTCTGTAACAGTGAGTTGTGGAGATTTTTTTATTTCTCTTACCATCCTCCTCACTGTGCGTGGTGGCAAAATAAACTTGCGTCCTCTTCCAGGCTTGTTTACCACTGTTCCAGTTGTTTTAAACTTCTTAACGATTCCTCTGACCATAGATATGGGCAGGTGTGCGAGTGGCTATTTTCTTGTAGCCATTGCCTTACTTGTGAAGGTCGACACACATCTGCCTTACTTGAACAGTGTGTTCCTTTGTCATTCCCATGTTGAAGAGAAATGGCCTCTGTGTCATATTTATAGCCCAGGGAAACAGGATGTTAAGAATGACTAATTAAATGTTCCTACATACTCTGATCGACTTTGTAAACTACTGTAGAAATGACAGAAATGACAGAAATACTTTAATTACATTTATTTCCTAGGAATTGTTAGGAGTGCCAATAATTGTGGAACAGGTGATTTTATGAAGAATAATTATTTCTCAGTCAGGGATTTTTTCCCCACTTTAAAATTCACTTGAGTTGAAGGTTACATTTTTCTACGATTTCCAGTGTGAGAGTATGCTTCTACAATAAGAATTGTATTTATTTTAAGGCTTTTAACGCATCTTAACCAGGGGTGCCAATAATTGTGGAGGGCGCTGTATTTCCAAAAATGGAATGTCCCTTTAATAAATTGTGCGCACGTTTTACTGAATAGTGCACTCAATGGACTAAATTGAGCGTACTATTTAGTAAAACATGAGCACAATATAGTAAAATGTGTGCACAATTTAGTAAAATGTGTGCACAATTTATTAAATTGAGAGTATTATTTAGTAACACATGCACACAATTTAGTAAATTTGAGCCCACACTACAGTTAAAAATGAGCCCACAATATACAAAATTATGTATACAATATAGTAAAATGAGATCACAATCTAGTAAAATGAGCGCACATTCTCTAGACACTCAAAAATATTTTGCAATGACACCTCCTGGGCTCTGTAGTCATTGGCGTGGACATAAACAATGTGTATGTGACAAGACATGTTAGACACAGGTAGGCTGCAACCCTGAATATTTGAAACTTCAGCTAGCTTCAAGTTGGTTTGATAGTGGATATTCGACAGAGATTCAAAATAAGGAACGGCCTTTCATTGAGTATCCGAATATCCAATATCAAACCAACATGTTAGGTAGCTGAAGTTGCTGCTATGTATAGCACGGGTCTCCTAACGTTAGGACTAACGTTATGTTCAGTTATCGTTTGCAATCATTGCTCTCGTAGCTGCATTGATTTGAGAGTAAAGTTAATTGACGTTATGAATGTATATTACTGCTACCGGACGAACTGATACCCAGCTGCTGACATCACGTGAAAAGGGTCTATTGACAGTCAGATCTCACACAGCCCTACGCTGATTGGACCAGAAGAACCGGGAGCTGTGGGCTTTTGCAAAACAAATAATAGGCTCTCGGTGGAGGTAGAAGCGCGGTTTTATTTCTGAAACATATGTCCTGTCGGAGCATGGCAGTTTCAGTGAATATACGATCAAAACAATCTTGCCGACTACAGCTTTAAATGAAGCAACTTCCTATATGCAAATGTATCATGCATATGCATTATATACACTTTGCAGAGATATCTCATCTCGTCATCTCTTGTTCTTTGCGGTAATCTGCATGCCCACCACTACAGACCTCATCCTGCCACAGAAGTAACTGCAAGCAAGCTTAGGCATGCAAATTAACCTCAACCCCAGCAACAGAACTCTGTTTTTTTTTTTTATATATAACCTTAGTGTCTCGGCTGAACACTTGTGATCGGATAACCCAAGGCACATTCTGAAAATGTAAAAAGATTGCTTGTGAACACAGGCCCTTATCATTATCTGTGTTCAGTTTTTGCAGAGATGAGGGTGAAGATTTTAGGATTGCCTCAACCCGGCTTCCTGCCTGTGAAATGATGGAATTGATAATATTGACCCAATGTTTTCACTACATGAAAAATGTCTAAGACTGCATTATGGTTTGAGAGAAAAACATAATGCAGTCTTAGACATTTTTCATAGTGACAAAAGATTGGGTCCAAATGATGAACAAGCTTGTCTTCTCACCCTCCTGATGCTCAGCTGTGGTTTGTGCCTCTCACCCACGACCAAAGTGTGATCGATGCAGTGAAACTACTTGTGACTGCTCTTCTTCAAATCTACAGGAAGTCCCTTCTATCACCACAAAATAATTTACATCTGAGCATTCGGCCCCTTAGAATTTCATCAGCAGGAGATGAGAATTGGAACAAACCTCATTTAAAAAGGCTAAAAATGCATACAACTACAAGAAACACTTTCAAATCACAAATTAGTATAAATCAGTTTAGTGATCTTACAGTGCCAGCTGCATTTTGCCATGGTCAATGGACTTTGTATGTTGTTGCATTTACTGTTGCTATCCACGATCACCTGATCCATCTTACTTTTGTATCATTTATTTTTAAAAGGAACATTGGATCACTGTGATGCAAGGATTCAGGATTACCAACTCCTGTTTACCAAATTTATTTAAATTAAATAAAACCCCAAAGGGTAAGGTTTGATCAAGATCAAATGTAGGATCAGGTTACATGATCTTATTTTATTTTGGAATCCCTCTTTTGATTTTGAAAGACCTATGCCTGCCCAGATTGAGCAATGTTGCAGGGCAACCAAACTGGTTGTTGATTTGATGACTCTGAAGTTCTGAAAAAACGGATCATTAAAGTTAACAAGAAACTTGAGGTTGGTATGAGAGGGAGTGTTCAAGTTGCTCTTCTTGCACTGGATCATCTCCCTGAATCTCAATATTATGATCGCCACAAGTCTGGACACATTAAGTCAGCACCAATCAGAAGCTGCCTTCATTGGTTTGCCCTTTTATGATGTCATCATATCACCAATCATACTGTAGGCCATTGGTTTTTATCAAAACTATAAGGCAGTATTTTGAAAATACAAAAATACACATCTTTAAAATATTTTTGATACAAAATATGAAGCCATTTTCTTCAACAAAATACTCATGTTAAATAACCTACACGTATCAGAAATACTGTCCATCCTTGTCTGTTGTCTGCAGCAACTCAAGCTAGTACTGATTTTTTGTGTTTTTGTGTTTATTTTGTTTTGTGTTTATGGCCATTTTGATCTAGTTTGACTGGTTTGCTATGTTGCCCACCCAAACTTTCTACCAGCCCACCTGAATATAGTAGGCTAGAACTGGCCCTGATCAGGACTGAATAATAGCTATAATGAGACATTATTCTCTTATTTATATTAGCTTACTTTCTAATATCTTACTCCAATAACCCTTCAGAGACTATGAGATTATCTTTCCTTATTCAAATCCGCCCTAAGGTTTTTTTCTCTTTTTTTTTCGGTCACTCTGCATACCTTCCAAGAGGAATTTGTTTTCACAGCTAGTTGGAGAATGGCTAGACTTGTGGCTACAAGCTCTCTGCTGATTGCATCACACCTGAGACAGAGTGAGAGTGAGAGAGAGAGAGAGGGAGCATAGAAGGGAGGGGAGTTTGTTCATCCCCTCCCAAGAGCTCTGTAGGTGAGTCAAAGCTGAACCAGGAAGCAGGATGTCACGAGAAAGAAAGAAAGAAGCTGTGTGGCGATGGCAGTTCTTCATGTCTACAGCCACAGTGGGTAACTAGCAACAGCTCCAAGGCCACTGGGAAATGACTCCAGCACAGATCTTGCTGTTCCTGGTGCTGACAGCCAGCTTGACTGGGAGAGGTGGGTGCGAGCAGGGGCTGACCCCTTTTAAAAGCTTTCTCCATAAGCCACAGTAGTCTTCTTTCTTTTCTGTCTTCTTTCACTTCCTTTCTTTGCTGACAATGATGAAACAGTTTACTGAAGTGAAAGTTAATTGTAGTCTGATGTTATTAATTCTGTTGATGGATTGTTCTTTATAAACTGTCAAAAGTCAGAGGGCCTGTTATTTGTTCGGTCGGAGCCATACCAGTTTTCCATTCTCTGTTAAAAAAGAGGTAACACATTGGATGACACACAGCAAGTAATTGCGTGAGTAAAGGTTACACAATTATGCATCAGATGAGCTGTCTTGTACTGTTCTGTGACAAAAGTAGTTTCCTTGCCACTGAGGCTTGACTTGACTTCCTAAGGAATTTAGTTTGTATACTTATAATGCCTAGTGCTTTTCAGAACACACCTCTATAGAATTCACTTGAATCGAACTGCTGGCTTTTGAAAGTTTGCGTGTCTATTCATGTGTCATTACTCTTCAACGGCTCACGGCAATGTGTTGTTATGCTTCCTGTGAAAACAATATTATGTTTTTGTGCTAGCTTTCTGTCTCTTAGTCTTCCATCTCTTGTCAAAAAGAGACATTCAGACAAAAAAACATTTGTGAAGTACGATGGGGACCACATCAGAACTACAAATATAGACATTTGAAGTATTTAGAAGCACAGTGTGTTTAGACATGTGTTTTGAAAATGTTCCATTAGACTGTAGCCCTCAGACTGATAACATCTTAACATTGTAAGATAACATCTTTCAGCAGAGCTGCCACAGGCCCAGGCACAATGATCGAGCGAGTCAGCAAACCGGCCTGTATGATCTACGCTACTTCCCCTATGTAACTGCAGAGCCCTTAGCTTACACTGTGAGAAACGTTTTCTTTCAAACTGCTCATGTGTAAATTTGATTACAGTGCATTGTCAAGAGGGGGAAGGAGAAGACATTGATGAAGATACCGGTGAGACTGAGGATGCAGTCGGTAAGCCTCTTATATAATCTCAAAATATTTGACACACTGGTCCTACATATCCTACAGTTGAATTAAGTCATTGTGTTTATCAGATATTGTCTTTGCACAATACAATAAATACAGCACCCTGATAAAGACGTACTTGTATTACACTGTATGGGGAATAGTATGGCGTCTAGATTTCATACCATCTTGAAACTCTTATGTCATCTTGCACTCATCCAGAGGCCACTACAGCAGAGACGTCAGAGCTCCCTGACCCAACCCCGTCAGGTAGGAAAGAACATTAGGTCAATCTTCGTTAGATGACAATGACCACCAGAATAATTAGAATGATCTCATGGTGTAAAATCCTTGAGGTCATTGTCTTTGTATGCTGTAGTTGATAATGTTTTTTTATTATTACTTTATCTTAATACATGTGTTAATGCTCTTTCAGCTGAAACAAATGACGGTGAAGAGAACATAGAAGCATCAGGAGGATATGGTATGTCAATAAGCTTTCACATAAGCTTTCATCAAATATTTTTTTTTTGTCAAAAAAGGCCTGTCCAGTTTAAAATTATATTTTCTTAGTCCCAGATGGCTAGATGACAGAAGCTATGGAAAATGTTTGCCCATTCTATCGCACTTCACTCTCATCAAGTGAATCACGCAATAATAATTTAATGGCCTATGTCTGTCTCATAAAACATGAGAAAGAGTCAGTAAAACTAGTTGTTGTAGAATATGCAGTCAGATATCAATGAATGCCGTAGATATACTGACTGAACAACACCAGACCAGACCATTCTCAAATCTCAACTGAGATTGAGAGCGGGTCTGGAAAAGCCTCATGGACTTATACCTTGCGGAAGTAAGGGACGTAACCAGCAGTGAAATTAAACACAAATTGGTGCATTAAACTACCAAATCATCTCAGAAGTGCAGCAACCACATCTTTCAACAAAGGTTTTAAAGAGAGCTGTTTATTCACTTCCAAACAAAACACGTGTCCAATCTGACCCTGTTGCCATCAGCACAGCCACTGCCTGTGTTGGAGGCACTGCTCTATCTGTCATCATATAAAGCCCACCCCATGGCGGTTCAGAGATTGGGATTGGAACCTGAGTTTTTTTGGTGATTTGGAAAACCGGCGTCAACGGGTTCCTTTCCAGACGGGCCTGCAGAGCAAATTCAAATGTGCAAACAGGTTTGTCTGGGTTCACCCAGACTAGTAGATATGGTGTTGTGACCATTCCCAGGAAAGTGACGTAATTTCTGTGCTAATCTACCATGCTGTATTGTAGTTCATTGCTTTGACACTATTAGCCTGCCCTTTATGTATACTGTATGTTCTTTAAAAAAAAACATATTTATATTTGAAAAAAAGGCCTTGTGGCATGCAAGGGATTTTATTTCCCATGTTACTGTCAATTTGATGTTGGGACGAACAGTAAAAGGTTGATGCTAAAAACAATCTACCACATGCTACCACATGAGGAACACATACTGTATGTCTCCATGCTGCAGCTGTTTGCATATTAAATGTTAGATTCATGAACAGTGAAATAACTTTACCACTCTCATGGTGACTGCACTATATGCTCACAATGTTGTGCAAGACACCAGAGTTTGATTCCCTAGTTCTTCAAAAATACTAGAGCCTGTACATAGAGGTACCTCACCTGACACAGCAAGACACAGACTTGTTTGGTGGTTTGCTGACACCCAAACTTATCTGACTAATCCTCATAGAAGAGCCAAGAGGACCACAGATCAGCAGAATTGCAGCAGGCTCTATGACCCCTATTATGAATTTGCACAGGAGTAAAGAAATCAGCTCTAGCTGTCCTTTTGCTGTGAGATCTGTACTCCTGTATTTTATATCTATGTCATAGCTATTGAATAGAAATATGTTACCTGTGATCACTGAAGTGGTTGAAATGTAAGATGTTCAAGGGGGAGACAGAAAACAGCTTTACTTTTTCAGTTTCAATGAAAGTTCCATAGTCGAATCTTTAATACCATTACATGCTTATCTTAGCATCTTTCAGGGCCAGTTGTCTCATCAAGTCACTGCCTGAAGCTTGCTTGTTAAAAATAAGCTGACAGACTGGTTTTAACAGACATTCTATGTGTGTGTGTGTGTGTGTGTGTGTGTGTGTGTGTGTGTGTGACAGCTCCAGAATTTGGATGTATTTATGTGTTATAGAGTGAGGTTCTGATTGCTTGCATGTTTGACCACTTGATGGCTACTGCTCGTGAGAAAATAAGACAATGGGAAACTAAGGACATACATAATGTTTCTGTTTGTAATATACACCATGACTAATAGGGAAAAAAATCACCAATGATTACTGAGAACGTTTTTGTGCTAGCCTAGCCTACTGTCCGTTCCTCGTTTCAGACAGCGGAGCTGGTCCTGAGGATAGAGAAGAAGGTGAGCCTTCAGGAGAGCCGCCCCCTGATGAGCTGAGCCCCACCATCATCATCATCCCCCTGGTGGCAGTTTTGGTCATCATCAGCATGGTGGTGGCCGCAGTGATGATCAGTCGCCGGCTGAGAAGCAAATCTGCTGGCTCCGGTAAGACATTGAACGTGCTCCATTTAAAATTCCAGGGCCCAACTTTGAGTGGCAGTCAGGATCACTCTTATGCTGTTAATTGAAAAATGGTCAGGGCCACGTTTTGGTCCATTTTGCTATATGATTTGGTCGTGGAAAATTTGGTCGAAACGGTGTGCAATGGTGTGCAACAGGCTTCTAGAAAAAAAAAACGTTCGTTTGGTGGGTGTATCCTCTGTGTTCATCTTGAAGACGTAGGCCTACTTCATTGGTGTGTGGTCTCTTATTGTGGGGAGGCAACCGACCGACACCCCTCACATGCCACGCTGATGATGCAATTCTCGCCACATGCCTCATGCATGGGACAGACATGTATTATTTTGAGCATCTTCAACTCAGCCCAGATGCCTCTGCAGAACAAATGTAAATGTCTTCGCAGTCTCAGATTCAGTCAACTTCACCTGTGGCTAGCTTTGCTTCAGATAGCTCCGCTGGATTCATGTGAACAATGATCACAGAAAGTGCCCCCAGTGTTGTGCCCACGCGGATGAACCAGTTAACATTTGTGATACAGTCATTAATGTCATTAATGTCATTAATGACCATTTATGTCACCAAGTAAGATATGCTCTACCTTACTAGACTCTGATGAAGACGTGGCAACCGTCGAAACGTTAGTCCACTATGTTGGCATCTTAATAAATATCTAAAACTTCACATCTGAGTTGCTCTGGTGAACATCGATTTTGCTACAGTTTGTGTTCCTGTTGACGCAACAGATAGTGATTCTCAGGAGCACGGAGGACATTTTTGTTTTTGTAAGATATGCTAGACCTGCATTGCTGGAAATATACTTGTATTGGAAATATACTGTACTGTATACTTTATACTGTACTGTATACTTTCACTAGTACTTACAATGTACTCTTGTAATAGTATGTAATAGTAATATGCAGTAGGGTTATCTATTGCTGTAAATAGCTTTGGATAAAAGCTATTCATCTAAAATGCTAAAAGCTAAATTAATGCAAAAGTAACTGTATCATGACACCTGATGTATGTAGCTACTCAAATGTACCTTCAATTAAAGCAACACTAAAGAGTTTTTCATACCTTAAATAATGTTTCCAAAATCATTTAAGTGGTTCATCAACTCATAAAAGGGTGAACGGCACTTCTGCATTCGCTTTGCGTCCCTCTATCGGCTATAACCGCACTGTGTAACTTTACCAGATCGGGTAGCGTACCTGTAGTTCGATGAAATGTGACATAAGAAACTACAAATTTGACTTGCTTCGATGTCGCAATGCATCATAATGTTCATAAAAATACAACATACTCTACATTGTCTGTGGACATTGTTATTTGCTGGATAAACAAATGGTGTGCGTGTGACAGAGACAGTAACAGTGCTTTAGTGTTCCTTTAACCTAGCCTGGCAAGCCAAACTACATAGAAATGTATAGTCTGGGGTCGGACCATTCACAGAGTTGAAGCCTGTGGGTGGGATGAACAGTTGTCTTTCAAACTGCCTCTGCACGTAATAGGCCAGCATTTGTGACCAATCGTAGCCGGTCGGCAAAACGGCAACAGGGCTGCCAAGTTTCAGAAAATTGCAAGCGACAGTGAGATGCGTTCGTCGAACATTTTTTTGACTGTCTGTCACACTCAAAGCGTGACACTTGGCAGCTCCGATTAGAGTCGCTTTTTCAAGTGTGAACTTACCAAGAGAGAGGCAAATAGATGTTACACAGCTCTGCAACAAGTAGGCTATAGGACAATGATAGACGTAGCAGCCTTAACGTTAACTTGGAAACTCAAAGGGAAACAGCGAATCAACAGTGAAGAAAATCTAGCAAGCAGGAGAACGTTTTAAATTTAATTATCGTAGTCGGCGCTGTTGTGTGTGAAAGATAAGTTAGATGCCAAGACCCGCCTTTCGTTGCTTCTGATTTGTTTATTGCGTGATGCCTTCGGGCTCAAGGACTCCGTACACAGATAGAGCGTTCTGATTGGCTAGGCTGAACTCGAGCCTGGCGCAGGCTTGTCCTCAACGGTGCGACCCTAGACCATCCCGCTAGGCAAAAATATTTTTGGCCGCTAGGGTGCGTCTAGATTTCTAGGCTACCTTTAACCCTGAAAACATAACCCTGAAAACAAAACCATAAGTTGCCCTTAATTTGACCTTGAATGCCATTTTAAGGTCTGTGTGTGTGTGCGTGCGCATGCATGAAACCCCTTCATCTTTCATTAAAGGTTCCCTTTAATTGTTGTGATTAATGGGGTAATTAAGGACAATTTGAGTATCTTCATTTTATTTTAAAATGTTAATTCAGGATTCCTTAGGGAAAAAAGTATCGAAAAAGTAAGGGGTAAATTCAGTAAGCTTTTGTTCTCTGGCGTCCTTAATCTATGCACATATCTGCTTAAAAACTGCTTAATTAGGGTTTTCAGGTCAAAAGAAAGACCTTACTTTAAAGGGCTGAAGTTAAGGGGGTGTGTTTTGTAGTGAACATAGGCATTTGGTGAGTAGGTGTTAGTAGCTTGTTGTTCCCATGTCCTCTGCATGTAATCTCAAAATCCAATTGGAACAAAGTTGTAACGCATTTATTTTATGTTCCAGAACCTGTGCAAGAGGATGCATACTTGGACGCATGTGAGGGTGAAAAAGTTCCAATGTAAGTATCAAACTATAAAGGAAAGTTCAGCTAATGACCTAACATTTATATAAGCCAGCCTCATTTCATATAAATATATATTTAAAGCAACAGAATGTATATCTTTTACCTTTAATTAAATAGTTCAAACTCATTTTGATACTAGGCCTTCACTGACTTAATAGGGCCTAGAGAGAATGGAGCATTTCGTAGACACTCCAGATGCAACACTGGATTTCACTCATTGATTTTATCTTATCAAATCATCAGAGGTAATAATAGCATGATAGAATAGAGATCAATCAAGAAAATGGACAACATATCCACGTCAGTCCCATATCAACAAAAGTGTTTTTCAGGATTTGGCTATAAAACAGATTGGAGAAAAAATTTTGGGCTACTGTGATTCAGTTAGTATTTTCTGGTCAAATGTATATAGATATCTGATATTTAAGATGGGTCGGCTATTCAAAATGTAGCTAGGCCTCTCTTGCATGTTTGGCTAGAAGTCCATTTTAGGCTGCATGCATGACAAATGATATGAAGTGAGTGATTTGTATATGTATGATGTATTTCGTACACATGTGGCAACTTGGGAAATGTCAGACAAACATATAAAACCAATGGATCCGAGGCCTATTCATAAAGTGTAACGGTCATGCAGATTATGGAAGTTTACCTGGAGAAATAACAAAAGGGGAGGGCAGGGGGGGCAGTGCTAAATAACTATACCATAACTATACCCAGGTCATTGAGAATTGATGGAAAAGGTCATTCCTACATTGTGTTACTTCAAGGTTAGAAAGCCAGGCTCCTGTTCCAGAGGAGAACCAATGACTTTAAACCTGTAGCCTTAAAATCAGTCAGATTGTATGATTCTATTTTATGATTTTATTCTATGTCTTAATGTCCAGTTTACATGTTTTTCAATGTTTCTTAAATAGATAATTTTAGAATGACATAGACTACAAAGTACAATACATTGCTCTATTTAGCACGCTACCTTACAAAGCATGATCTAGAACACAGGTGTCAAACTCAAGGCCCGCGGGCCAGATGCGGCCCGCCACGTCATTTCATATGGCCCGCGAGAGCTTTGAGCGTCTGATACAGTATGTGGCCCGCGAGAGCTTAAAAGGTCCGATACAGTTTTTGCGTATAGGCAATACACTGCAATACAATGCACGCATGTGAGACTGACAGGGAGGCAACATCAACCACCTTCCTCTATGATCAGTGCAACTGGCTACATCAGATGTGATAGCAACGTGTACGTTTGAAAACAAAATAGACCAGTATTCTAAACTATTTTAGCGAACGGAGCGCCTAAATTACGCGCTCGGTTTAGCCTGCCTGTGAAACGCATGATTGTTTGAAGTGCGTGTGCTTCTTTGAGAGGGGAATCGATGTAAGTTGTAACCTACGTGATACGTTTACGTCTACGTTTAAAAGGCATGTATAATTGTGTGTAGTCCTATTATCCAAAAAATCCAGCTCCAAATCCTTGCTAATCGAGCAAGTGATTGTTTGGCCAAAAGCGAAAATAAGCCTATTCTGACCGAGAAGAGGTGCATTCATATCAGGCAAGCAGAGGTATGCTAGAAGTTTGTAGTAATCGCCCTGTTGCTTTGCATTTTCATTTCAGTTTAAAACGAACAACATAGAATCCACACAACACCTTTCAACTTTAAAACTTCAAAGAAAAAGTCCACCGGGACCGTTCGCTTCTACTGTATGTGTATGGAACGGTGTAGGCTTGTGACGCATTTCATATGGATGCACTTTTTGACATGACAGTTAGCCTACTCGTTTGCATCACTTGCTAGATGTAAAACTGCATTTCGTTACTGGTATTTCACTCGTGCAATGACAGTAAAGTTGAATATACTCGAATCTAAAAACTCAGAAATATGAGAAAAAAAAGAATCCATGGCATGATCTCTTCCTGACTGACCAGTGACCCACATTGAAAAGTCAAACTGTATGGAACTGACAGTGGTGTTTTGTTTTTACAAAACATAACAATAATAAAAAAGAACATGTCATGCTGATACTTTTTGCTCTTCTCGATTTTAGAAGTTTTACCGATGCTAAAGATTTTGTGGCTGGTGCTACAAATCTTAGAAGTTACATTTGGCCCTTTGAGGGCAACCATTGGGCTGATGTGGCCCTCGGTGAAAATGAGTTTGACACCCCTGATCTAGAAAGAACAATGTCAACACTGGGGGTGTAGGCCTACAGCACAGGAAACCTATAGGTAGAACTAGCAACTCATGATTTCGTGATTTCACATGCCGACAGGAAGTGTTGCACAGCTTTCTCTTGTGTGTCAGACACAGTCAGATGTTTCGAAATGTTACGACAAAAAAAACAAAAAAACATGCTTGTTCTTCAGTGGATAAGCTCACGTTTTAGAGAAGTGGTAAGTCTTTCATGTTGTTTATCATGCAATAAGTCTAAACTATGCATGTGTGTAAGTAGTACATACCCAGCATGCTCTCAGAGCCTGTATCAGAGAGAGTTACTAAAACTACTAAAATATTAATTTGCGGAACCATGCATTGACCATTAGTGCATTTTCAGAATTGCATGATTATGAATCCAGCTCACGCAGATTAGTGTGATCAGTTGGACTAGGGTTAATCATGTACTCAATATTCAAAATATTCAACACAGTGAACTAGGGATGTTTGTGAAAAGGCCAATTTGTTTCTACCCAGGCCAATGTTTGAAGATGATGTTCCTTCTGTGCTGGAGCTGGAGATGGAAGACTTGGAGAAATGGATGGTGAAAGATGGTATGATATTTACAATATGTCCTAACTGCCCTTTCAGCCTCTCTTACTTACAAAGATTTAAACCAGAATGTAGAGGTATTCAAGCTTATTACAGTACATAACACTATGAAAACATCTTCCTAAATTATGATGCTTGTTTTGGGACAGACGATTTAGCAAATAACCACTAGATGGCACCATTGTGCTTTATACTAATTGTGCCTGATATTACATTTTGGAAAATGGGCATGGTGCATGCATTACTCTGTACAACTAAGTACATGTGTTACTGTACATTTATCTTTTGTTTATCGGCATATTTTGTTTCATCAGGTGGTGGCAGCAATATGAACTTAGGTCCAGTATAGCTGACGAGAATGGTGAGAATTGGTGTAATAAGCACATAAGCACAACTGCATGTTTTATCCTTTTCTAATCAGTTAGCCATTGTGGAAATTATTGCATTTATTTAATTATTTGCCCAAATTACATAATTTGATATAAATTAATAATTTGATATAACATATTTATTTTATAGACTCTGCAAAGGCCTTTGGGTTTGATAAACATCCACTTTCCTAGCATCACAATTAAGGTTAATGAACGGTTTTGGCTTTTAAGAAACATTATGCCTTGCCATCACATGTGACGTGACTGTCATGCGCCAAATATGACTATTCATGTTTTATGACCTAATTTGTGCTCTCTGCGGAAATTGATCAAATGTCAATTTAACAAAAGCATGCTGCATGTTTTGGACACATTGGGCCTAGGCTTTCCATAAATGTTTAGGGGTTCGGACAACAGCAACAGTAAAACACAGTGTGGTATATCATCATTTGAAATGCTCACATATCTTTTTTTTGCTTCGATTTTCTCACAACTACTTCACAAGAACACAGAATAGCGGCTAGTAACTTGCTCCTTCCAACCTTGAATGCATAGCAGAAGGCCCAACATCTGTTAGCTATTATGAGAGGCATGCGTGGCAGAGTTGCCCAGTTCAGACTAGAGTGGTCTGCAAACTAAGTTGAGGAAGAGGGTGTACAGTGAACAGTGTAGACTTTACACCGAGCCAGTTTCCGAATGTTTTCTGTCCGTTTTGCTCCAAGGGGGAAGCCCACTCTATGGAGCACTAATTTGAGATGAAACACACAAACATAACAAGCAGCCACAATATTTTGTATTTTCTTTTGTATATCAGGGTCTAAGGTCAATATTGAAAACCCTAGGTTTCTTTACTGTATTTCTATGTTTTATTTTGTTTTGATGATCTTGTTCATATATCGTTTTTTTTTTCTACTACCTCCTCTCTAGATGAAGTAAGGATGGAGCTTGTGACTGCTGCCTTTTCCTATACCAACCTCATTAAACTGCTCTGTGGACTAGCACAGGCAGACACTGGGACCACAGGAACCACAGTCCACAGGCACCGGACGCTGCTCACATGGGGCCTTTATCACCTGTGTGAGCTGAGTGGAAGAGCACATCGTGGCAATAACGCTTCTTTCAGCAATGTAGTTTTGTCCTCACATTTCCTGAGAACATTTTTGTTTTGTCTTTGTGGCATGTTATTTCATTCCAATTCTACTGGTTGTGTTTTACTTGCGCACAACCATGGGTAATGGTAAAAAATTATATTGAGAAAAGTTTCAAAGACCAGGAGTGGGTCTTAAATAGCAGATATAGCCGTGATTGAACAAACATGAGTTTATTAATACTGTGTTCCACTCCTGCACACATGTATACCTAACCACTACATCACAGTCCCAAACCAGCTTGGAATGTATATGTCTTTGTTGTTCTATGTACTGTATGTGCATGGGTGTGATTACAAAGAATACTAATGTGAAGTCTGGTCTGCAGCTAGTTGGCTATGAGGCAGTGAATGCATCACATTCAAGCTGCCTTTGTGGTCAACATAAGGTCCCAAGCACATGGGACACCTCTGCAGTTTTTACCATTTCAATGTGTTGAGTTCTGTTTGGTAGCATCACCTGTTTTCAAACTGCAACAATGTATTAACTATTATTTAAAAAGATGAAAAGACGTGGCTCAAATCCATTAATGCTGATGGAGTACAAGCATGAACATATTATATGGCTTTGCCGTAGCCAATTGATGTAAATACTGAGAAAACAGAAATGATTCTATAGGGTGTTTTTTTTCTTTGTTTTGGTTGCACTTTTGTACTTTAATACATGTGACACCACAGAGGCTTGCTTTAGAAATTGAAATCAAATAATAAAAAAAAAGTAATTGTATTTAAGCATTTTCTCTCTGAATATGAAATACTTTCAGAGAAAGTATGAACATACGTTGACCTGAAGGAAGCCACTGTTGGTCTCAGAGGCTCAGAATTTAGAATTTGGTCAGAATTCTTTCAAGCTTGATGAAGCTCGCCATTTCGCAGCTAGGCATGTGAAATTAATCCCTCATATTACTATTGTTGTTTGAAGTTTCTGTGATAGCACCTAGTCTGTTAATAAATTGTGTGAGCTGCACAAACAATCTCCCTCAAATCACAAATAAACTCAATATTACCACTGGCCAACGTGGGGAGCTAATGTAACACTTTCGTTCATGTGCCTTTGCATATATTTGATATTTTGTCTCTGAAATGAGAATGACATACACATTCCATCACACTAAAATAAAAATGTACAGACTAAGAAATGTGCATCCAAATCCAGACATCCAAATATGAATCACCAATATTTTGTCAAACCATGCATACAACTAATTTAAATCACTTACTTCACTTTAACAGAGCACCAGGCTTAAATGTTGTGGCCAATCCTATAACTCCCCAGCTTGTAGAGATGCTACACTAAAAAAAGGGAGAAAGGCAAAAACAGTGTTATGTAAATTCACGCCTGTGGAGCAGAGTATGCAGTTATTATTTTTAGCAAACACTTCATGTCTGCCTAAGGACATTCCTTGCATATTCACACTCTGCAAGGTGTCTGATCTGAACACATCAGTTGCGTTACTCCAGTCTCAGGGGCTGCACAGCTCCTATGGTAGGGTAATCACTGCCTCAGCACCCAGCACTATGTAACTATGTTGCTTGTGTCATGCTTTCCATTGTTGGCATATTTGGTCAGAATACCATCAATAGCTCAAGGTAATGGTCACAAGCAAGAATTTGGGTTGGGCATCTAATCCAGGGGAGAAAATAGTGGACATCATAGGCTACTATTCAGGTTAAGTTATTTGGTTGTCTTTTGGGTCAGATAGTATCCATATGCTTCAAAATACATTCTTCACTCCTGGTTTAATTTAAGATTTCCTCTGCATTGCTAAGATCTCCTGAATAGGCCTACCTACTATGTTGTAACAGCATAAACGACTGAGAATATGCACATCAATAGCTTAATGCTAGAGATCATGTCATGATCAGCGATGCTCAATGAGAAGCTCTGGAGAGCTCTCAATTTCCTTCAGTCATGGTTGGCTTACTTTCAGCTCAGGCTATATCCTACTGCCATTTTCATTATTCTCAAAAACACCTTTTGTTCTCAGTGATAGGATTAAACTCTGCCTCTGCAAAACAGATTTAACATGTAGCCAAAAGGGAATATGACATGATCCAATAAAAAGTGAAGAGACAACCCATTATCAAGTCCACCTCAGGATCAAGACAGCTGAGACAGCTGGTCTCTGATTAGAATTCATCATAGGCCCATGCCTGGAATCGTTATGAATATTGTAGGCCTATCATATAGTTTAGTAGGCTACACCAAGGTTGCACTGGTTGTCCATTAAAACAATCCCCGACCTCGTTCCACTCAAACTGATACCAAGCTAATATGTTGTCACACTGTAGCGACAGGGATGAAAGGGGCAGCTCTTACACATCATCATCTTCCTGCGACACGGAGTCCTCTATGAGGAGAACGCTGTGGAACACTAGAAGGGCTATCTGTGGCAAAGAAACGAGTGTTGCGGATTGAGACAGAGCCGAGGTTATGCTATCAACTGTGTCTGTTGAGAGGAAAGATCGTGAAGCTTTCTCTTGTGGACAACTTCACGCACGCAGCGTTCCTAAGCTGGTGGTGTAGTCACAGACACCACGGGACCCAGTGGGAAGGTAGCAAGTTAGATAATTGGAAACCATCCCTGGAGATAGCTCTTTGAAAGATTAGCTAGCCTGTTGGCTAACGTAGTAGGGTTACCAAGCTAGGCTACTGCTGGGGAAATACGACTCTCAGAGAGAGAGAGAGAGAGAGCCCGGCATCCACAGCCTCGAGTTCTGCTTCATTTGGGCTTAGCTGCTAACGACGTTACCTGAGAGGAGGAAATACAAACCGATGATACAAGGACATTGTCATTAGACGTCACGTTACCATTTCTGAGGTAAACATATGTAATGTTTTGCGATTTGGTATTATGTTGGTACTGTTGCAAAAGCTAACCAAATGGCTAATAAGGTTTTTATGCTCGGGGTCTGAAGCTGCTCTTGAATGTGGAGCAATGCTTAGGGTGGTGAATGAGTGCAAGCTAGTTAGCTTGTTAGCTAGCTAGCTAGCTGACAATTTGGTCTTGCATTTACACCTTGATTGTAAGGTTCGTCAGTCAACATCGTGTGCAATATCTGGCTACCCTTTACCATTCAGAACATTGTACACGACTGGGGGAGACTGACAGGTTTGCTCGAGACTGATGTAAGTTAACGTTACAGTTAAAGCTGCTAAGCTAGTAGCTATCTAGCTAACAAACAGTCACATTGAGCCCAAGCTAGCACATCCTAACCAGACATAATATTGACTAGCAAAGTTGGCTAACCGTTGCAAACACTACCACCATTAAAAGTTAGTCACCATTAGTTAACGCTAGTCGCAGATGTGCATCTACCAGAGATACAAAATATGTCTTTAAACGAAGTAACGCAAAAATGTACAAAAATATATCGATGTATTCATCAGTCAGATCTAGCTTGCAGGCATAACTTATGATAGCTATCATAGGGTGTCAGCTATGCTAGGTGGCTTGCTTAAGATCTTACAAAAGTTGGGTCACGTTGTCTTATAGTTGTGAATTATCACATAAAGCATCAACTACGTATACAGAGAAATCTCGTGAACCATATCACTATAAGTTGGCTTAACAATTCTTACATGACTTGTTGGTGACCCTCCGTTGCATAGCTATCTTGGAAACCTCGGAGGCTAGCAAGAATAGTTCTTGCGTGAGTAACCTAAAGTTAACGTTAAATGTTTTAAGTTGATGTTACCCAGCTGCCCTGCAAATATGCTTCATAGCGATGGTAACATTTCGGTTGTATCGGCATTCAGGCTAAATATTTTGCGGCTGTATTAGTCCGCATACTGAGGAATGCCATGCATTTTCGTTGGGAAGTTTGCGTTCATGTGCGCGTGAAACGGTTCGCCAGAACTAACCACAACGTTACAGCCTGAATTTAACTGGTGTCGCTGACTTTGGTTTAATCTAAGACAGACTCTCATTGCTGGTAGGTTTGGAAGATAATCCTAACGTTAACCCCCTAATTCACCTTATTTTATGATTCCATCGTCTCATTCAACCTCGAGAGACGCCAAGATTTTGGAATGGGACCTGAAAAGTTGATGTACAAGGAACAAAAGCTCAAAACTTCGAGCCCATTGCCCATACATTGTTGTACAAGTTACGGTGTTGTACCTGTCTTGTGCAGTTTTCTGTTATGAATGGAAAATATGCATTAATCAACCGGCACTGACCCTGTTTTGAACAGGTTGAGCGGTTATGTGTTACTAGTACTGATATGTCTGCACAAAATAAGAACATGATGGCATGTATGTTTAGCATACGTATATGGTGCCTCGAATTATGAGCACAAGCTTAGATGCAGCCAAACGGTTGTATTCATTGCGCTACGGGTTTCATCACTGCGTACTTGAATGCTCTCAGGAATCTACTATAGTGCACCTCATTTGCCACTTAGGCTAGACATGTCCGAGTTTGACACACATGACAAATTTTTTCTTAAATGAACACTACTCGGCCTTTGTGCAGTGCGTTATTGGTGCATTACAGTATGAGTATGTATTGTGTAACGCAACTGTTAGTCTTTTGGAGTCTTCATCCTGCTATTTCAAACTTATTTAAAAGCTTAAGATTTACTTTCTGTCTTGTCAAGTCATGTCATCTATTAAAGTGACAATTGTGGAGAAAGTGGCAATGCTATAAAATCTGCTGCACTTGTGTGCACCATGTTGGTGATCTTAAGTAGCCTATCTGACAAAATAGGGCATATGTATTTGCTTCACACACACTCCTACATACTGTTATCAATTGTCACTGTGTGATGTTGGTTCATTTGGTTTGTTTCATAGGTTCGGTTTGTTTCATATAGTACTGATACTTTGAATACAGCCCACATTTGTGCTATTATGTGAAAATTACACTCATCGCAGTTTACAATGTGAGCAGAATAGTGTGATCACTGACTGATTAAATAGGAAGACAAGTATGGAAAAAATGGATCAACTCTGGTTTGTTTTGTTTGCAGAGATGTAAAAGTGGCTTCAGAAAGTAAAAGTCGTGCCATGTATTGGTTTGGTCTGTGCGCTTAACACCGATGATTTCAATATAGACTACTATGTGCATGAAGGGCTCTTCCTGTACACTCATTTATTTCTGTTGAGTTAAATGTGTTGTAACGGCATCTTCTGTTATATTCTGCTCCTTACATCTTCACTCTGACACTGAATATCTTTTTTTGCTCAGTAATAACACGTTTAAAATCCTTCTTTATCGTAACATGCTGACTCCCTGGTGCAACACCCAACCGGATCCATGTAGACACTAATTACATTAACAATACTGGCAGGTTCAAACACACCCGGTTCCACCGGAAACAAACCAGCACACAGAAAGCCTTTTGTGCACGCAGCCCATCAGCTGATCTACCTGACTATGAGTTGTGCTAATCAGAATCAGTTAATTAACTGAATGGTTGGAACAGAAATGTGGCAGGACTTTTACTTTTTGAAACTGGACTTTTTAAACACACAAATGGGATGGGTGAACTGATATGGTAGTTCCCTCTGCCTGCGATCAAATGTAAAGCTATAGCCCTGTGAGGTGATCCTGCTGATCACTGGAGAGAAGTCCACACCTGCCCTTATGTTGGGGTGCTGCTGCAGCATCGTCACCTGATAGTTGGTGGACTACCATCATCTACAGACGGCATGTTTTCTATGTACTGGTGGCTTGATCAGGGGATCCCGCTAAGGGGGTGAATGTGCATGTGTATACTAGTAGTGCTGCAGAGAAGTGGTTTCTGGTGCATCGTCTCACTCTTGGGGAGAGGCAGCTGTCACAACACTCTCATCTGACTATGAGTGTTTGTGTACAAAAGGACCGGCTTTCATGTGGTCCACCAGCTACCATTAGACTTGTTCCCCACGCTGTGCTGTGGCTGCTGCGACACCTTCAGTTGTGCAGGCTGCAGCCCTGAGTGATGCCACTGAGATGTCTGCAGCTGAGATATGATAGTCAGTATAACACAGTACTTCTTGACCTACCGCTGTGCCTGCGTAGGAAAGGCTATGGCTCTCCTTTGTGGTTCATGTAGCCTAGCCCACGTTGTCCTGAATTAGTAATGAAATATATAGCAATGAATCAGCAACTGTAGTTACTAGTTAGCCTACTCATTCAAGGTTAAAGACACAGATCTACTAAGGCTTTTTTAAATGAGTGTCAATTGATGTGGCATAACTCCTGGCTGCATCCATTGCCATTGCCACTGTTGTGTCAATGATCCCTGTTTCATTCTAAGGCAAGCCCATGATGTTCTGAACTCGGTTCCTTGTCCTCATTTCATGTCTTAGTTCTAATCAACTCCTCCAGGAGGCGGCTAGAGGGGCGGCTTGTTTTTGCCTGGCAGCTTAGATCTCAGTTCCAGCCTCGGTGCTCCTGTGTTGTGCAAGATCTGGTGTGTGTTTCTTCGAGGCATTTTCAGAGCTATTGGGAAACGGCTACAACCGTGTAGTGCTCTTGTCACTCTGTACGGTTTGTTATGACACAGACACACTTGAACTGAAGCATAGATGATTATGTCCTAAGAGCGACTCACTTGATTTCACTTGTTATTGTGAGGCTGTTTGGTCTCGCTGTCTGGACTTGCTCTGACATCTACTTTTTTATAAACTACAAGCTATGTTGTTCGCTCTAGACGCTAGATGCTTAATGCCTTGATATTATTGATTGTGTGTTTTTGTTTGTAGTGAAGAAATGTATATATCATAGATCCAGGGCTGAATTCAATCTGAAGAAGGATCATTCTTAAGAAAAGTTTATTGGAAGGAGTTATTGGACTGCCAGGGGCACCTTAACTGTGTTGAACCATTTCCAGGTGTGTTAGTGAGTTATACTCTAAACCAGTTATTACACTTTCAGGTGGTGTCCTTTTGTGATGTGATCCAAGCATGCAGACTCACCCCCTCCTACCACCACCACCACCTTCATTCTTCCTTGTTCCTCTGAAAACCGCTGAGAGGCTGGAGTGAATCTCCTGTCTGCTGGACTGTTTGAATAATTCAGTGATCCGCGACTCGGCTGCTGCTATGGTGTGGGGCTCTTGGTGTAACATACATACACACACTGAATGTATCTTTAATGCATGCCAAAGGCCAGCAGAAGGAAGTTGGGTTGTACACTGATCTTGCATTCCTGAGAAGTATGTGAGACCCAGCATCTGTGCATTTAGATGGACAGATTTGTGTCTTTTGTTCATGTGGTAGGACAAGGGGTTGTTGAGGTTGTTGAGTCATTAATATTTTCCCATGACTTTTGCGCTGCCATTGTGGTATTTTACGTCACAAAGACTAATATGATCCCGACATGCCTCCCTCCTGGGAAAGCCGCGTATGCCAGCAGCTACATTCAACCCTGCTGCTGAAAAGAGAGAGGATCTGAATCCAACAGCAGGGTGCCATAGACACTGTTGCAATTCTCTCTTTGGGAATATCTGTCCATGTCTCTCAAACAGACTCTTGTGTTTTTTTTCCCCCCCCTCAGACAATATTTCAGTCTAGGTTCTTCTTTAGGTTCTGTCTAAAGAGACCCAGCTGTAGAGAGACACTTGTGTTGTTACGCCCACCTAAAGGTACCTCTAGGGATCACGTTAGACAAAAACTTTAGTGGTCGGAGGAAGACAGTGACACACTTCAAGAGGAGAGCCCCTGCACGGCACTGTCCTCTGGCTTTTAGTGTGCACAGTGTTTCCTGTCCACTTGTGTCTCTCCTTTCAGCGTCTCCTCTGTTACGGTCCAGGGGAGCGTCCGCCTGTGAACCGGCCGTGTGTGTGTGTGTGAGTGTGGGAAGCCTCTCCTGTCTGTTCTCCGGCAGGGCTTGCCCCCTGCGCCCTCTGTATGCTTTCCTCTGGGAGCCAGAAGGGATGTGCTCAGTTCCTGACAAGCATACAGGCGGCCATGGCCACAGCAGCAGCAGCAGCAACAGTCCAGATCTGTGGCGGTGGGAGCGCTGAAAGGACTCGGCTTCCCTCCCCTCCCCCACCTTTACGCTCCTCACTGCAGCCTGTCTTGCTCTTCTGCTCTTTCACACCCCTTGCTCAAACACAATCGGACTCTCTCTTGCTCTCTCTCTCTCTCTCTCTCTCTCTCTCTCGCTCACACACACACACACACACACACACACACGCACAGAACGCTGCAGGATGCAAAAAGAATCCCCTCCACCCCCTTCCCAGTAGAGTTTTGTTCCCGTGGAAACATTGTTTTCTGAATGGAGGCCATATAGGCTGGTCTGTGTTGGTGCGGCCAGTATAGTGCTGCTGTAGTGGGCTAGGTAAGGGTTGAGGGTAAGGCAGATTCCTCACCATGTCAGCCAGTATCACGGCTGGGGGTAAGCTTTTCATGATAAAGTGATGCACCGTGCTACCCTCTTGATATCTGAAGCACAATTCATCTGGTTAACTTCACCATCACCATGTGTGATCAGGCAGTTGTGATTGTGCCCCAGCCCTGCATCTCTTTTCTGAAAAGGAAAGCTGTTTCTGTGTAAATCTCAGTGCGCTGGCCCACATTTCTCTCACCCTGTGAATTATTTAATGCTTCTCAAAACTCAAGCGATAAAAGATTACCCGTGTGTGTGTGTGTGTGTGTGTGCACACTGTGCCCTGTTCCTTAGTGACCATACATTCTAGGTAAGGCCTCTTAAGTAGAAGCACCAGTCTGGCAGGTAAGGGCTGCCAACCCCAGCAGGTCAGTCTTAGATGCAGGCATGGAGGGCTTGCACCGATACTCTTAATTCTCCTCTTCCCGGCGTCGAGCCTCTACTGACGTTTTGCTCACTGCCTTTGATTACATTTCCCAGCAGTTCATTGAGTGCATATTGTAGTGCATATCTCAATGAGATGTTGAAATATCAGCTAAGTTGCAAAAGGGATTATCTCAGGGTAAACACAAATATTTGCTCTGCATCTCATGTGAAAAACGAGTCGGGGGTTATCCAACACTCATCAGCTTACATTGCTAAATTGTCATTTCTTCATTTCCTTGGCAGGTATTGCAGAGAACCTTTTCCAGGCCTACTTGCGTCACAAGGTTGAGTGAAGGTTTCAAAATACAGGGTTCCCACGGTCACAGAATTCCTGGAAAAGTCATGGATGTTTACAAATCCCACTTTCCAGGATTGGACATTCGTCAAGATGTTTGATCATTTATTGTGTGAATGTCTGTAGCGTAATTGTAAATTGTGAAACTTTGTAGAAATTCCATTAGGAGTCTGTGAAAAGATGAAGACACAGCTGTGTTCAAAGGGTATTGAAATCGGTTGGATTTCTCTGTTTTTGGTTGACTTGTGGAGACTCCTGAATCCAGTTGAAGGCATCCTTTGCCTTTGTGAGCCCAAATGGCTCCTAAATGTTTGAGAACTGTCTCTGACTGGGAACATAGTTTTTCAAATAGCAGGCGGTTTGATCTCCCTGGGGCATGCATGCGTACACATGAACAACTTTTCTTGTTTAAAGAAAATGACACAAAACAGGCACATGGCTCTCCAGTGATGCGTAGACTGTTTTTGTTTTATTTGAAGAAGTGATTACGTTTCTGTTATTCAATTGACCATATTTATCCATTCTCCACAGGCAGTAGGCCTACATTTTTTTTAATCCATGCACACTCTTACCAGGCTTTGACCAATGTACTCGTTTCTTACTCTCACCTGTTTGTCAGACGCGCTTGTCTTCCCTTTTTTCTCTTTGTCAGTCAGGAACAGGTAAGGGAGACTAAGATCCAACTCAAGTTGTGACTTACTCAGGAGGGTAAATGCTTGTGTATCACTTGCAGATATGACTGATATGGTCATATTTCCAACACCCCTTGTATTTTGCATTCAAGGGTTCTATGAGGAGGAGCCCTGTGGAGCTGGTATAGAGTTGGGCCCTAGCATTTTTGTCACTTTCTACATTTTTTGTCACTCTTACTACTTTCTACCCTTTTAAATATTCCTAGAATTGTTGTTAGAATTGCTTTAAAAAGCTTAAACATGTTTTTACCATGTTGTAAGTCGCTTTGGTTAAAAAGCATCTGTCAAATGTAATGTAATAGTAATAACGAAGGCTGATTTAATTCCTTTAAGATTTGCTCAAGCCATGCTGTGTGTATGTGCAGTTGTACTCTGTGAGATTGCTACTTGTGTTACCCTCCAGAGGAGTGCAGGGCCTTTGGGTGGCTGCAGGGCTGGGTCCTGTTGTGTTCTGGGGATGAGGCTGTGGGCGACTGGCTCGGCAGCTGGCAGCTCAGTCCAAATGCCTTAAGTTCTATTAGCGAGGATAATCCCCAGGGAGAGTCCAGCAGCAGCCATAGAGACAACAGCAGATCTCGTCCCTCTCGGACACGGACACACGCGCACACTCGCACACTCTGTCTGACCATGCATTACAGTTTCTCTCACACACACACACACACACACACACACACACACACACACACACACACACACACACAAGCATGCACTCTTTCACATTCTGTCTTCTGTTTCCCTCCCCTTGCCAGCGCCATATTTTCACCCACTCTGTATTCCCTTTCTGTCTTTGTTCTCTCACCACTATCTCCGTCTCTCTCCCTATTAGTCGCTAGCGTCTGTGTATCCTCCTTGTAAAGCTGCCTGACTTTCTCCCCAACACATGGCAGCCACCTGCTTTCCAGATTATACACTGAAGGAAAGGTAGCTTGCCCAGGCTTTCGTTACATTCTTAAGCTCTTCCTCTAACAGTGCGTAATAAAGCCCCCCTCTCTGATACTGTTGTCTCTCTGGGGTGAGACAGGAGAACAATCCTTAATGACGTTTGTGCTCCGCAGCGAGCAGACATCCAAAAATACGCTGCACATTTACACACCGGGAACATTGCCAGATGCATCATCACTGGCTTTGTAAATAGATGTAAGTGATGGTTAGCATTTGTGTGCTGAAATTGGGGAAGTGATGAAAATAGTGGGAGCATAGTGAGAATGTCAGGGTGTTTGGTCTCCCTGTGTGTGTGTGTGTGTGTGTGTGTAAGTGCTACTCCACACCCTTGTCTTTTCCCCTCAAAGGCTCATGACATCAAAGGGGAGCAGCTCTGCAGTGCGGGAGATAACATGCTGCACTACTGAGCTGCACTAAGCTCCCCCAGATCCCATGCCTCCCGGCCTTGACCTGCTCCTCCACCAAGGACCCTGCCTCTGGGCTCTGCGTCCATCCGGTCCTGGCCCTTGCTTCATGGCCCAGGTAGCCGGAGGAATGGCTTCCAGATGTTCCGTCTCTCTCTGCATGCTGCTGCAGCTGAGGCTCCCCCTTTTTGCCCCAGTGTGTGTGTGTGTGTGTGTGTGTGTGTGTGTGTGTGTGTGTGTGTGTGTGTGTGTGTGTGTTTGTGTTTGTGTGTCTTGCCTCAGAGATTTGCCAACTTGGCCTGCTGAGGATGTCCCTGTCCTGCTGGAAGGGACTGATTTGTATGTCTTCCCCCTGGTGTTTGGGTCGTTTCCCAGTGGCCTTATCTCAGCTGAGCAACCAAACCTGCTCCCTGCTGAGCCATAAAGATGGCTTCGTTTTAAGGAGCCATCTTCCATCGACTCAAACAACATGTGCTGGGCGCTGACACTAATGAGAGATTTTCTCTCCTTACCTGGCTCCATCTCCCTCCATTTGGTTCTCTACATGCAGATTGAAAACTCAACATTGTCCATGTCCAGCACTAGGCAATGTAATGTGTGGCAATGTAAATTTAACTAAAGAGACTTAATGTTTTGAGCACATGGGACTTCCGAGTTTCCGAAGCAGAGAACACACAAAAGCACTGTTTCTGTGTTCAAAGCCTCTTATGTGCAGTACCTGTTAATACATATCACAATTAATGCTTTTTATTTGCGCACCAACCGATGTTTTGCCGGATTTTTATTTAACTGGCGTTATTTAAAACTAGATACAATTTTGATTTGCCTCCCCTATTATTCTGTGTTTGACCATGCTACTGGGAAGTAAAATGTCCAGGCTGCTGTTGTCTATGACACCTGTAAGCAGTTACCATGGTTACCAGACCAGCACATATCCCCCATTTTCCTTATGGGTTGGTGCTTTTTATTTCCTTCTTTTTGTTGCTTCTCTGTAGATATCCAAGCACGTTCATCAGCATACCCTCAGGGCATTTCTTTCCTCTGATACTCTTTTATTTGCCTCTTTGGCTGTCTCAAAAATTCTCACATTTCATAATTTGAGTTTCTTTATTTGCTACAAGAGCCGTTTCCATATCTTGAAGGTTGATTCTTCACTGTTCAAAGGGGTGTGTTTTAGAATGAGCAACAATGCACAAGACTGATGTCTCAAGAGCAGTAGGCAGGGCAGCCGTGCCTGACGCACCAGCGTGAACCTGGCCAGGGTCTGGGGTAAACCCCGCTCCCCTCCTCCTGTCTTTTCCTGTTTCCATTCCTGTCGCTGGTAATGGGGTCAGAGAGGGAGGAAGCCACTGGTGACTAGTGAGAACAACTCACATGATTTCTGACCGCTGCTCCAATTCCCACACCGGCCTCATGGTGACATCACAGGCATCTTTGTTGTGCCAGAGGATGTCCTGCGCTGAGGGCCATCTCAGTGACTTCAGTAATCTCATAAAGACTGTGCCTGTGTTTATTACATTTTGCACTGATTCATGTTTATGCTCTTTGATTTGATGTATTAGTGCACGTTAAACAAATCTGCTGTGTCTCAAATGGGGCCTCGCCGCAGGCCTGCGTGACGTCTCCCAGTGTGTTCCCGTTGTGTGTGAACTAAACCATGCTGAGTGCAGCCACTCCGGAGACTAACCTCACTGACGCAGGGCCTTACTCCGTCATTGCTCCCCAGCCACTGGAGACCGCTGGAGAATGTGGAAGCCCTCTGTGTCTCTGCCTTCCCATCCCTGTGTGTGTTCTGTAGATGCACATGAAAGGCCTGGGTGCCCTGCTGAGGACAAGTTACAGACTGCAGACAGTATGCACACACACAAAGGTTAACTTTATCATGGACACAAAAGTCCCCTTTTTTCCTGTAGATTAAATGAGTAAATAGGATCATTGGCTTTGACATACTGGACGCTTTGTTGGACCCGATGGGTATGACTTCTTCTCCTTCTCAATCCCCCTTTTGTTTCCCCTGGTGGAGGGATCGATAGCCATTGACTTGCTATCAGCACAATAAAGCTCGGTATCATGTGGTGGCCAGGGAGTGTCCGTCTCTATCTGTCTGCTTGTGTGTGCACACTTGGGCTCCGTCCGGGCTACCTTTCAAAGTCCCACCTTATCTTCTAAATGAAGCCATTATCCTTCTCGAGAGAGGTGATACGTGCCAACAGAGCTGGCCCTCAATACCTCCCATTCACTACCCCCCCAACATGAAGAGGCATGCGCTGCTGCACATCCAGTTATAACTCATCGATTTTTGTGAGTGAGAACCAAAAGCTGGGCCTTTATTGTTTGGCATAGACGGCCCCTTGTGTTTCCTGCGATGACCATCCAGAGTTCAAGGGCTAATTAAGCGGTCAGGGCCCGTTCCCAGGCAGTCCTCGAGGGCAGAGCGGCCTCCCACTGCTCTGCTGTGGACCGTTTGTCTTGTGACACCGTTTGCATGGACTAGGACTAGACACTGTATTTATCTTGTAGAGGCCATGGCAAGGGGGGGTAGGAAGGAACTGTATGGCTTTGTGTGCGGACGGTGGAGAACAGAAGAATGGGAGAGGGTGGAAATGTTACACTTGGCCTCATTGGAGAAGGTCATGCAGTTGTGTCCTTTATAGGGTGATCGATAACAACTTCAGATGCTCACGGTGGTCTACGATAGGCTTTGCTCAGCATATTAATTCAGTCCGTGTGCTCCAAGCAACCCAGCACGCTGAACGCAAACACACTGAAAAATGAGAAGAATTGCTCTCGGGAGCATCCATGGGTCACATAGAGCCAGCAGGTTATGGTGGTTATGTATTGCAGGATGACTTGTCAGCAGTTCTCACTGCAGGCCGGTATCCAGACAGCACACGGCAAATCTTCAGTGCCTCTGCCCTCACTTGTCATATTCTCTGACACTGCAGAACTGCCTCCTGCTGCTCAATAGCTCACTTGCTCCTGTTAATTAGGCCGATTGAGGCGGTGGCTGGCTTTATTGAAGCTGAAAGGAGCTTCGGTGTGCCCCGTCCCCTTTGGCGAGGAGGCTGACGGTGCAAGTCTCTTCCTTCTGGGCTGTTTTATCGGTCCTGCGGCGGGTTGTGGCAGCTGTCAGCAGTGCCCGGGGCGGGTGGCGCTGCCCCAGACTAGGCTATTAACCTGCCCAGCAGGACCAGTCCCCCTGAGTCAGCAGGCCTCCGGTGCCGAGACCAGGCCCGGCCTCACAGAAAGCCCAAGGACAGGAGGGGGAAGGCAGGAACCTGGATCACATCCATTGTCCAAACCTGCACTGCTCTTATCTCTCTTTTTTCACATGTCAGACCCATGTTTATTCAACAGTGTTTTTTTGCCGGCAGCCTGTCTTGGTCAAATGAACTGCATGTGAAAATAAAATGGCGTAGTTAGTGAGGCAAGCTATACCATTAGTATTAGTATACCACTATATTGTTCCTTATTGTGGGAAATCAATCGTTGTCAGAAATTGCGGAGATTAGGCTTTGTGTGTTTGGCAATATGGTCAGCAATTTCAGGTTTCACACAGGGTTCTTCAGGTTGAGCTTCACCTTGAATGGCTAGGAATGATCGTTATGCCTGTTTTGTATAGGCATAATTCAGAATCAATAATGTGTTCTTTATTTTCTCGATTAATTGATTTGCTCTTTGGCCTGCAAAATGTCTCTCAGCGTTTCCCAAAGCCCATGATCCCAAGCCCATTCAGTCTATGGTCAGAGGGCTAAGTAAACCAGAAAACATTAAATACACATTTAAGTTAAAAACTGACAAAAAAACCTCACTTTTATGTCCTCGCATATATTTTTGGGGCTTGGATTTAGACAATGAAAAGTGACAGGAAGCTAGTAGGAGAAAGAGAGTGATGTTGGGATCGTGAATAAGACTGCGGGTCAGAGTCCTTATGAGCACTTGCATGTTAATTGATTGCAAAAATGGTTGACAATTAATTTAATAGTTGACAGCTGATCGATTAATTACTGCACTACATGACGGCTAACAAGAAATACTCCTAACCAAATGTTTTTAAAAAAGGTTGTGGTCAAAGATGTTAAAAACAAGTAACCTAAAAACACAGCCTCCGATGCATCATTACGAGTTGCTTTAGTAGTTGTTGTGCTTCTCTCCCAACTGAAGCTCAGTGCACTGGGATGTTGTTCAGCAGAGTGTTGAAAAACAGGGTGGAGGGTGACATGGTGTGTGATCTGTTGTTGGCATCACCTGTTTCCTGTGTCACAGCACTCCACCCAGCATTTTTCTTCCGAGTGTTTCCAGTATGCAGCCACAGTTACCAGTTGTCATACTTTGGAGGTCTTGTATGAAAATCAGATCTGTGTGGACTGTTGCGATCTTTTAAAGAACTTGTATGGAGAACTTGTAGAGTGTGTAATAAAACATGGTGCTTATATAGATTAAACATAACCGATATACCGTCAGCTGTAATTCTAGTCACTGGGAGCTGAGCTTAGTAGTTATTGAGCAGTGTCTTTGATAACTTGTGACACTGACCCTGTGATGCAGGTTCAGCAATTGGACTGATGACGAATTCCCTTCCTTACAGGGAAGCTACACCAGGTGCCAACTGAAGCATTCCGTTCGCGGCGCGTAAAATCAATTTTACAAGACTGGTCTATCTACGCCCCTTTATAACATCTGGTGTAGCTAGTTCCATTGATTATAGTGGAAGCCAATTGTTGCAGCAGACACAACGTGAACGTTTCAGTTACGCGTCTAGTGTAGCTCCCCTGTTACTCCTCTAGCTTTATCGTGGGGATGCTAGTCACGCTACTGATCTCCTGCAGCTGTGGCCTGGTGAAGCTGCCAGTGTGCACCGCGCTTTCTGAATCCCTCACAGCCTCAGTGTTGTTCAGACCTGATGCTTCTGCGCTCCTCCAGCCATCAGTCC
The DNA here is from genome assembly GCF_963854185.1 of Sardina pilchardus. Taxonomy (NCBI): domain Eukaryota; kingdom Metazoa; phylum Chordata; class Actinopteri; order Clupeiformes; family Clupeidae; genus Sardina; species Sardina pilchardus. The sequence goes on from NC_084995.1 coordinate 9,440,251, forward strand.
TGTAGCTGGCTGGGCTAGAACGGGTTGTCCGGGTTCTGTGGACCTGACCGTCTGGGGTTGCTGGACTCAGCAGCGTGTGCAGTCGTGGGACAGTTGGGCCATGGAGATACCGACCCCGCTCATTCCCACAGTTCTCTCTTCCCCTCTCGGACGAGTCTTGACAATGAGGCCCAGTGTGTCTGTACGGTTTGGGAGCTCACTCTCCATCTCTCTCTCTCTCTCTCTCTCTCTCTCTCTCTCTCCCCCCTCCCTCTCTCTCTCCCTCTTTTTTAAGCCTCCTTGATGGGCCATGTAGCTACCTTCCCTGAAGCGGTGAAAGGAGGCCCCTGTTCTGCTGTGGGCCACAGGGTGCTGCCACTGTGGAGGCTCTGTGAGATTGCTCACAGGGTGGCAGGCAGACACACCTCTCTGTCTGTGTGCATAGTGTTGGCGCTGTTTCTGTGGAGGTATGATGAGCAGACTCTTGCTTGTTTAAAGCCATCTCTGGGGCTCATTCTCTGGGACCCATCATTAGTGTCTTTAGAGATTTTGCCAAGCTAGAAGAGTACAAGTGTGTGGGTGTGTTTGTGTGTGGGTGTGGTGGGTGTGTGTGTGTGTATGTAGTGTGTGGGGTGTGTGCGTATATGTGGTGTGTATGTGGTGTGTGTGGTCTGTGTGTGCGTGTGTGTGTGTGTGTGGGGTGTCTGTGTGTGTGTGGTGTCTATGTGGTGTGCAGCTGTATGTTTACCTCCGGTGTTGTCTGTAATCAGACGGCTGCCTACTGCCTACACCTCCTGCTGTGGCTTCAGGCTCTTGCTGGAGTGGGCTGCACACGAGGCTTCTGATGACGGCTGTACACACTTGAGTTCACCGTGCACTTGACACAAAGTTGGCAGGTATTTTGTGCCTCTTGTCCTTTTATCCAATATTTGAGTTTTCTGCTTGCCTGGAAATGTCTGTCCTTTTCTGACTTGGCAGGGAACAGTCTGCTGTTTAGTCCTTGTTCCTTGGATGAAATCTCTTTGTAGCAGAGTAAGGGGAGTGATCTCAGGGTTTGCGAGTGCTGCCCTTCTATTGTTCTGCTGTGTGTTTAAGGCAGAGTGTCTGTCTGTGTGTGCTGCAGACAGTTCTCTGGAGGAGGCTACCCTGATCTCTCAGTGTCTGCTCCAGGGTAGGTGAAAAAGACTAGACTTTTGAACATGTCTATTTATTTGGTTTGTCTGTTTTGGAAGTGTTTACAGAGTATGGTGTTTCTGCATGAATGAAAAAGTGTGTGTGTGTGTGTGTGTGTAGGCGTAGAAACAAAGTAGGGTAGAATAAAAGCGTACCAAGTTTTGCATGTCTCATTCCGAGTCTTTTTATGGTTTAAACTCACTAGACACACAGTGTTGGGTTTCAGCCTAGTCTGAAAAGTCTCCCCTCACCAGTGGAAATGTAATCTGCACGTTTTCTCTTTGGCTCCCTCCCTCCCTCCTTGCATCTCTCTCTCTCTCTCTCCCCCCCTCTCTCTCTCCCCCTCTAGTCTGGGGAATGGGTTTGGGGAGTAGATGAATAGACGCTGATGGATTTAGAGACAATGCTGCCCTGGCTGGCGGGGCAGCGCTGCCCGGTTTGGGCCCGGCTGCTCTCTCATGCCTCGCCTCTGTCTGGTCCAGGGCGCCGCTCGCAGCCTGCCGACCTCGCTCCTCGCTCCTCCCTCTCCAGCGCAATATAGTAGCTACTGGAGCAGCCTTCTGGGCTCCACATTGAGTTCTAGAATGAGTTGGGTGTGTACATGAGAGTTTGCGTAACTGGTGGTCTCCATAATGATGGTGATGGGTGGCAAAAGGTAACTTTTAATGCCAATTTTTGCTTTTTGCTCTCGTCTCCTGGTGTGGTCATGGAAACAGCTTTTGGTGTGAAACAGTCGAGTTATGGAGATCTAATTGTATTCTAAATGTGTGTGTGTTTGTGTGTGTGTCTGTCTGTCTGTCTGTGAACCAGGGCAAGAGAGAACTAGGGGGGAAGGGGGACTTGGAGCTTTTGGCAGTGCACATTGGGGTCTGTTTGTTCATTGTGTCTCCCCTAATGAAGACAAATGCCTTTTTGAGCTTGTCGGCCCATCTGGCTACCGATGAGTTCCAGGGAAAGAGAGATGAAGAGAGGGAAAGAATGAGCGAGAGAGAGAAAAAAAGTCAGTGAGGGGCCACGGTGGTTGGACCCAGGCCAGTGTCTCGATGCTTTCTTTTCCTGGAGAGGAAGGCAGTGGACCAGATGACTGTCTTATCCTGGGCGTTACTCTGTCCAGAAGGTCATCTTGTCACCTTCGGGTCATGTGTAGTGGCACCCTCTCTTTCTTCTGGGGACCCCCCCCCCTCAGCCCTGTCTTTCTCACACAGTCTAGATCCCTCTTCATATTATATATCTGTTTGTGTCTGTCACAACTTTTTAAAATCCTTTTCATCTCCTCCATCCTGTTGTATACCTGTTGTCTGCTACCTGTCTACTTCCTCCGGCTGATAAAGCCCTGTCCTCCTGACTCCATATTTCAGTGTCGAAGTGAAGAGTTCTTTGGGATGTTCTATTCAGGGGGAGAGAGGGGCTCCAACAATGGCCGGGTTTCCCAAAATCGTTAAGAAGCTCTTAAGTCCTAAGAACTTCTTAGGAGCGTTCTTAGAACATTCTTACAACGCTCCTAAGAAGTTCTTAGCACTTAAGAGCTTCTTAACAATTTTGGGAAACCCGGCCAATATAAGCCTGGAAGAGGAACCTACTTCCGCCAGCCTGCTGTTTAAGCCATATGCCTGTTTGACTGGCCCACTCAATAGACCTATTGTCAGTGTTGGTCTCTGTGGCAAAGATTCTTTCACAGTGGAATTCTTTTGCGCTTATCACATTTGGATGAAACAACACAGGGACGAAGGAGAGATGGAAATGTGCTTTCATTTACATTCTGGTAAAGCAGAATGTTTTACTTTACAGTTACAAAATGTCAACACTGGGGGGGATAAAAAACTTTATAAACTTAGATGATTAAGTTATAAATGTGTTCTTGGGTCCAATTCAAATAGGTCTATTTCACAAATGCTATGGATGAAAATCCATGCAGTACAACTCTAGCCCAAGTTATATCCTGAGGAGTGTTTTCTATGTGACTATCTACTCTGCCGAGAATGGAGGCATTTTTCCTCCGAGTCTGCAGACACAGATACGATGAGTTGCCTTGAAAAGAGGGCAGGGTCAGACTGAGCGTGCTCCATCACAGCATTTTTTTGCTCCTCCTGGGGGAGATTGTGGTGCTCTCCACTCCCAGTTCCTGCTCAGGTTGGGTCTGCGTGTCAGGCTTTGTTTAAATGTTCACTGATCCACAGGCTGCATTCCAAATCCAGACCTGAGCCCTGTCTGCTCTTTATGTCCTCTGGCTGTGGAGGAGGAAAAAATAGAAGGAAAACTTGAGTTCTTTTATAATGGAATCAAACAGGAAAGTGAAGTGTGTGTGTGTGTGTGTGTGTGTGTGTGTGTGTGTGTGTGTGTGTGTGTGTGTGTGTGTGTGTGTGTGTGTGTGTGTGTGTGTGTGTGTGTGTGTGTGTGTGTGTGTGTGTGTGTGTGTGTGTGTGTGTGTGTGTGTGTGTGTGTGTGTGTGTGTGTGTGTGTGTGTGTGTGTGTGTGTGTGTCCACCCACCCTAAAGAAACTGTGAAAAGCGTATCATCTCCTCCTCTGGCATTCCTTCCCCCACCCTCTCCTGTTTGTCTTTTATGAGTTTGGCATTGGCTGCATTTCTTCTCTGTGTCCTCTGTAACTCGAGCTGCTCCAAGACCAGCCTGTCTTTATGGGTCCCTCAGTGCGGGTGAAACGTGAGCCTGCCGGTGGAGCTGCGCGTTGGGCCTCAGCGCCGTGGCAGACAGGGCAAGGTGTCGTCAGGTTTTAACCTGCTTGGCGTGAAGTTGCTCTGGAGCGTAGGGGGTCTGGGTGTGGAGGGAGCGGAGGAAATGAGCGCGCATTCCTGCGGTGGAGACACATTCTGTCCTGCAAAGGCTGATCCTGGGTCAGGTTCGGCGTTTGGCGAAGGTTAGGAGACCGCGTAGGGGACCGCCGGGCCCAGAACAGCTGTTAAAGAGAAGAGGGGAAACTAGAGACCATCCCATAATGATTTATGAGGAGTGTCCATCACAGTGACTTTCTCCTGTCCTCCTCCTCCTCAGCCATTGGGGAACATTCTCTGTTCACCTTCTTAGAGTGACTGTTGGACTGTTTGAACAGGATAGGTGAAAAAAATGTAGGTGGAGAGGATAGGTTAGGATAGGATAGGATGGGTGAAAAAAAGTAAAATGCACATATGGCGAAAAAGTATTAAGCTATAGCCTACACTGACAAATAAACATGTGCATTCTTTTTTTTTAAAATTATTATTAAAGAAACATTTTTGGGGGCTTATTGCCTTCATTCATAAAGGGCAGTGAAGAGTGACCGGAAGTGAGTGGGAGAGAGAGATGGGGTGGGACTGAGGGTCGGACTTTGAACCCGGGTAGCTGTTTGCACTTGGATCCGACCGTGGTAGGGACACTGCAGCTGCTTGCTCCCCTGTGCCCTCCTGTACATGTTGTTTCAGGTCAGATGTGTAGACCGTGTTGGAATGCTTGATGATTTGGACAACCTGCATTGTTTCCATCTGACTCAGTCAGTGGTCATACGTGATCTCCGTCTGTGCCTGATCCCGTGTCAGGGTTGTCAGTCTGCGGTGAACCCTGGGTGAGCGGGTGGAGTGGGGGTGAGTTAAATGAACTTAAATGTCTGATCTTGTGTCTCAGTGTCCCTCCATTATTCAGGAAGCATTTACCTGCTGCACTTGTTGGGTTCTCGTGAGCACGCCGCTCTGGTTTGCTGCAGAAGAGGACAGTGGGTCACCAGGTCAGGAAGCTGTCTGGCCGCTTGTGGATGTGAGAGGGCAGCTTGTTTAAAAGCTAATGCTTGCTTTTAAGGCAGTGAATGGAAACTAAACCTACGTTAAATAACACCAGCTGACTAGATCAACAAACATTCCTCTAGGGGATAAAAGGAACCGTTTTCTTCAGACCTCATGTGTGATCAGAGACAAAACAACACGATTGTGACATGCTCCTCAAAAACCACGCCAGGAAAGTTCACCAGATGTCACAGAACTGTATATTTGTTATTGTTCAGATGTGAAAGTGGGTGTTGTTGTATCCTGTTATCGTCCTTGGGATCTGGATGTCCTTTATGGCTCACGTTTCCTTACATTAGCAAACAGGAAGACGTCTGGGCAGACATGCTGAGGCCTGGCCTACAGCGAGACCTGTCACCGCCTCCACCTGGGGCAAATAGCACTGATAAGGCTAACGCAACTGATTTCAAAAGTCCATGAAGGTGGATTTCCATGTTGCCATTCGCCTGCTTTGAGACTGGTGTCACACTTGAGCTACTGTGATGATGGAACAAACATGGTCAGTTAACCTATGGCTTTGCAGCATTGTATGCATTTGTGCAAACTAATGCTGTGTTTTCGTTGGTAAGTTTATTCTTATGGCAACAACCAAAGTGCTCATAACTGTAAAGGTTTATAGTCTGATGAGAAACAACAAGTCATGGTTGCCTAGATAAATGTCTGATGTTTGTGTGACCAACATTTCTCATGTGTTCCCATCCCCGTGTGTTGCTGCATCAGCTGTGTTCTTGTTATAAATGTGTTTTAGATCAGGATTAGGATTGTGTGAATGGCCCGATGGTGGGAAGGCATCTGTAATCCACTCTGAGAATGGCCCATGCTTTCAGTGGTCAGCCATCTCAAGTAGCAGGAGTGTGAAGTGGTTGTCCTCTCCTCTTTGTGCTTGTTGACTATAAATTGTCAAGTAATTTAAGTCCTCCCAAAGGGAACTCACTAGATGATTTCAGTTCGAAAAAGTTGATGCTATACTAATGGAATTAATTTGAATATTTACCCTTCCATAGTATTGACTAACTAATTTAATACATTTTGGAAAAGAAAATTACAGTGCAGAACATTTGGTGTGAAATTGGAGCTACACCAATGTCCTAGCGTTCTGTATTCTGTTCACTCAGACAAAATTTGTTCTTGAAGTTGCTGCTGGATTTAAAAGTGCCCTTCCTCAGCAGTTAATCTCCACTCTCCCTTCTGCAAGGACGCAGCCCAAGGTAACGGTGCTGTAATCAGGGGCTACCTGTCCCGGGCTCAGGCCATATGTCCTTCTCCACCCTCCCCTCTCTGTCCCCGCTCTCCCCCTGAGTGTGTGTGTGTGAGAGCTGCCTGAGCCAGGTGCCTTCCATCTGGAGGTGTGTCAGCCTGACGAGGATGAGGATCCGCATCCCTCAGATATGCTGGGATTAGCCCACACAGACTGCACGCTGGGGGGCGATTAGAGCTCTTGCTAAGCATGTGTTGTGGCGAGATGCTGGAAGCACATCTTTTTCCTCTCTCAAGAGCTCTTTCTCTGACTCTCTCTCCACTCCCAGTCTCCCAAGGGAACTGCTGACCTGATGCTCCCAGTGTTTGTAAAAGTGCTGAGGTGGCTCATGACTGTGTGCTGCTCTCTGCTGTCTTCTTACCTCATGATTGTAGTCACCCTCTTTTCCCCTCTACTCCAAATGTATTTGTGGCATATTTGTGGTGTATGAGCCGCACAGATTAACCCTGCTAACCCTCCATAGGCTCCATATGCCTGTGTTTAACCCGAGGGAGAGGAAAGGACCCAGCCTCTCTGTGGCCTCAGATGTAGGCACACAGAGTTTGTCTAATGCAACAAGCTCAGTTCTGGTCAAAGTCTCGTTCTGAAGACTTTGCTGGCAGTGTAAAAACTCCTGAGCTGGGTGATGGAGATGTATCGTGTTTATGGAATGAGGTTTCTGTCATTTGTGCAAGTCCCTCTGGATTGTTAGCATAAGCTGATTTTACTCACACACACATTGTTGAGGTATTTCCTCTCATTTCCCGTCAGTTTTACAAGTGCGTCACCTCCAACGAGCCTAATCCCATTACAGTTAATGGCACTCCTGAAGGGCCTCATTTGCACTATTTGATTACGCTGGAGTCAACTCTAAATCAGCCAAGGACCAATCGCAACAATGACTGAGTTGGGAATCTGTCTAGTCTCATTCTTACCAAACTATGGCACTAACATCGTTGTTATGACTGTGGAGAACAACAGCATTTCCTGGAAAAAATTATTGACATTTTCACTGTTTGCTTTGGAGTTGCATTTTCTGAGATCTATCTGTCTAGATGGACCAGTGTCATGTTTCTCACACTCTTTGGGCCTCCAGAAGATTGTTTTTTTTTTTCTTGGCATGCTGTTATGCAGTCATTCTTGCTACACTTTGATGGTTGTTTTCAGATGTGGAGGAAAATAATTTGATTAATGATAACGACTGCGTCTGGGAAAAGTATCAGAGGTCAAATGTATCTTTCTGTATGATTGATGAAAGGGGGGAAATGTTGTCGTCTTTCTTCCCGCTAGTAAGCCTCCTCTTCCTCTCTACCCATCCTCGGCCCCCCACTTCTCTCATCGCTCGGCTCTGGAGGCCACCGCAGCAGGCGCTCCGCTTCCTCCGTGTTCTCTCCGCACGTTTCTAAAACGTCGGCAGACATCTTCCAGCTGCCCGTCTTCTCCATTACATGACCGAGGGTTCTCGAGTGTTCTTTTCTGCGGTACCTTTTGTTCCACTTGGACTGGTAGACAAGATGCAGAAGTACTGCAGAACACCAGCTGTCAAGGGCAGCAAGACTCTCCTTTGTCATGTCATGGAATGGGGAAGTGTACCTCTCCATCCACCCCCCCACCCCACACACACACCCCACTCTTGGCTGAGGTCCCAGGAGAGGGCTGAGTGGACCTGAGGAGGGGAAGCTGGGGGAGCCAGCCAGTCTTCCTGGCCTGCACCCCCTCGCTCTGGAAAAAAAACAGCTTTAAAGAAACGTTTCTGAGCTTGGTCTACGGAGAGGGGTGTTCAAGGTTTGACAAGAGCATCCATCACAGACAGGTTTTGTTTTTCTCTCTACACTTTCACCATTTCCCAAGGCCGAGGAAGGAGCGAGAGGGGGGGTGCACTCCTGGTGGGCAAACCCACGTCTGAGCTCTTAAACATGTGGATCTGTGATTCAGTCTCTCTCCAGAGCTCAGAGGTCCATCAAAGTGCGTGTCAGGGAGCACTGTTTTTCCCGAAGCTGTCTTGGCTGGCAGACTAAACCTTTTGCTGACCCCCAGGCTGAATTGAGGCTGCATGCTGCACATTATAGGAGGTGGTGTGTTGTGGTGTGGTGTACTCGATATCTCCGCTCCAAAAGCTCAGACACATCAGGCTTGAGTTGCATCACTCGGGAGAGGAGAGACAGAACCCAAGTCTGCTCTCGCTGCTGGTGCAGGTTATTCTCTCGCTGGGGCTGGGCTGGCACGGCACGGCGAGGATTGCCAAAGTGCTCATAAACCGCTGGCACATCCATTTCTTGGACCTGTTTGTGGATAGGAAATCCCACCAGTGTTTACGATGTGAACCAGACACTGGAAAGGAAGAAGACTAGAAGGCTCATTGATCTGTTACCGTGACTACACAAGCCCGTTTTCAGACTAGTCTGCAACGGCCGGGGATATACTGTACTTGCTTTTAACAACACTCATATCTTTTGTCCAGATTTGTATGCCCTCAAAAACGAATGCAGCCTATATTGTGAGATTCAGTAGAGTGGTAGTTTAGGCGCAGTACGTGACCATACATGAGTGTGTACGTCTGGCTTTATTTACGCCTTGGGGGTCTGTAACATGCATGGTGCTCGAGTCAAGGTTTCATTCACAATGCAGCCAGTTGGAACGCTTGATCAGGAGGCGAGTACATCCCCAGCCTAATTAGTGGTGCTCCCAACGGTGAGGAGTCAGTCTGCTGCAGTCAACTCATTATCCTGCATGAGGTATTTTGTCACATTGCCGTATGTGCTAATTGTCACATCTGACGCTGCTGGCTTCCTGGCCTGTTCATATCATGAGTAGTGATTCATGGCCTCACACAGAATGTAGTCGTGGTGGTGATGGTTGTAATAGGTCTTGGTAATGGCACGTAAGAACATATATTTAACAGTCACAGCTCTCTGTGAATCTTATGCCTGTTTGGACTGTAGATATTCATTATACTAGCTGCCTGATGGTGTGCACAGTGCCTAGGATTGGTAGGCATCCGCTATCTGGGAATGCTAGAACGGATGTTCTCAAAAACAGTTCAATTTAAAACTAATGGGCCACATGTTGTCTCTGGCCAGCATGTGGGGCTGGTTGGCTGCGGCTGTTTTGACAGCGCTGTGATGGTTATCATCTGTTTGGGCTCAGTTGAAGCATCAGAGGCGGAAGAGAACTGAGACGGCGGAATGATCACATTGAGTGTGTGTGAAGAGAGGAAGTGCCTCAGGCTCCCGTAATTACCAGCCCAAAGTGTGTGTGTGTATGTGTGTGAGTGAAAGAGACCGACCGAGACAGAGAGAGAGAGTGTGTGTGTGTGTGTGTGTGTGTGTGTGTGTGCGCTGTGCGTAAATGTCTGCCTGCATGTCCTGGTGGTCTCTGCGAAAGAGAACGCAGAGACCCAGGGGACCCAGTGAGCTGGGAGCGAAGGTGATGAAATTACTTGAAGTTGGAGGAATGGGGGGAAAAGAACGAGTGAAATTCTGATCAGTGTGTTGTGTTTGCGTGCGCATGCAACATGTGCTCAGTGCCCCCAGCCCACTCAGCTGCTCTCATAACGTCTCCTCTCTCCAACACTGTTGCTCTCCCAATCACTGGAACTCACTTACTTACACACACACGGGCATACACACACACACATTCCATTCACACGCATCTCTGTCTTAGCACATCTCCTCCTCCAGATGGCCCCTTGGCATGTTTGCTCTCCAATGACCTCTCACGATTGTCTGGCACATGCACTAACAGTCTCTCTCTCCCTCCCTCTCTCTCTCTCTCTCTCCCTCTCTATTTCCCCCCTCCCTCCCTCTCCCTCTCCCTCTCCCTCTCCCTCTCTCTCCTCTCCACTCCCTGTCTCTTCCCCAGCGCCCAGACTGCAACCGCCGTGGAATTCACCAGTGGAGGAGCAGCAGCGCCCTGAGGGGTCCGATAGACTCGTGAGTACTCCACCCGCTCCCCTTTTCTTTACTCCATCCACACCACACCACACCACCAGACAGATGAGGGCCTGGTGATTAGGGCCCCCTTATTCCCAACCGTTGGGCTTGTTGGGGCGGTGCTGATGCTCAATTAAGCTTTCCCCTTTTAATTAGGAGATTTATCACCAGCCCATTCACTGGTGCCCCCCCCATCCCACCCCACCTATTGTGGCGGGCTGGAAATAGCTTTGCAGTTTATGTGCCGGGGGCATTTGCAGCACACAGGGGTAAACAAGTGCATGCTGTCGGACATGACCATCCCATTGTGTGTTGTGAGACAGGAACGACTCCTTTCTCCCCTCCCTTCTTTCTGGGTTTGTAAAAGCCACAATTCTTACACCGGTATGTATTTGTGAGAGGCTCAGTCTTCTCCCCTCCGCAGAGCTGCTATAAAACCCCTGCTGTGAAAGCCAGGGGCCTGAAGCGCTGTTTAGGGGACAAGTGGAGGCTGAGCAGAACAAGGCAGCGATACCTGTGAGGTGTAGCTCTGATTCTGATTCTAGCTCTGGGTTTAAAGGCCAGGAAGTGACTGTTCACATTTCCTGGTCTGTCTCTCTCCCCCACCAGCTTCAGGTCAGGTGTGTGTGTGTGTGTGTGTGTGTGTGTGTGTGTGTGTGTGTGTGTGTGTGTGTGTGTGTGTGTGTGTGTGTGTGTGTGTGTGTGTGTGTGTGTGTGTGTGTGTGTGTGTGTGTGTGTGTGTGTGTGTGTGTGTGTGTGTGTGTGTGTGTGTGTGTGTGTGTGTGTGTGTGCGCGTGGTGGATCCACTGCCCTCTCCTGCTGGATTAAGACTGTAATGAAGTGAATGTGGTGTTTGTCTGCGAGGGTGGCTGAGCCAACTGGATTGTCTCTGTCGGCACAGTTCTACCTCCAGAGTGTTGTTGCTGTGGATTTCATCTGAAATATTTAGGAGACTGAACACATACAGTGTATTGGGGTGAACATGCTCACAATCCTGTGTGTGTTTATGAGTGAGATCGAGTGTGGTGCTAAGCGGAGGACAAGCTCCTGTTATTCCCACTCTACCTTTGTCTGAACCTAAGCTCTGTTTCACTCATGAGGAACAGATTCTGCGTGCTCTGTGTGTGTGAACAAGAGGGGTAGAGAGAGGGGGTAGGTGCTATGGGCATATCTGTAGTATGACATACGTGTGTGTGTGTGTGTGTGCGTGCGCATCAGCCATGCGCTTTGGGGAATTCTCTGTGCGCACAGACGGCAGCTCTGCTCCCTGAATAATTCATGCCGCCACGCTTTTGTGAATTAAAGTGATCTGGTGTGGAGGTGGCTTCTTCGCCATTGATTAATTTTTAAAGGGATGCCCTCCGATCAGTCAGGCTCCCCTGTTTATATTGCTTGCATGATGAAGGGACTCGCTGCTCCGTCCAGCGAGAGGCCCCCCCCCCCATATGAACTCCGTATATGAATAATACAAAAGGCCGAATGTCCAGTGATGGGAGCGCACAGCGTGCCTCCTTCAAGACTCTGGCAAGGACAGATGTGCATGAGCTTAACAGGTCCGTCTGAAATGCGCCGGCTGGGAAAGAGGCTCGGCTAATTGGGCATGAGCGAGGGAGGAGAGGGAGGAGAGGGAGGAGAGGGAGGAGAGCAGCCAGAGCAACTCATCCGTCCCTGAGCGTGGGGGAAGGCGAGCATGGAGCTGGTGATCACCGTTCATTTATTATTTGAGTGTGTGCAAGGAAGAGAAGGTGTGTGTGTGTGGGGGGGGGGGGGGTAAATCTTAATATTGTGTGTCTGTGTGTGTGAGAAAGGGATTGTAGCCTACTTGTGCAAGGCCAGTCTAGCTTTTTAATGTGCTGTATCTGTCTGGATGATGAATCGTGCTTTATGCCTTTGGCCGGCTGTGCTGTGCTGCGTATGCAGAGCGTGTTGGTTTAGGAGAGAATGAGAGATCTGATTGTGTGATCTACGTGCTCGTGTGCTCCTGTCTTTTGGTCTGCATTTCTGTGTGCGTGCGTGAAGATCCATACTCTCCAGTGTGGTCTGTGTGTGCTGTGTGCTGATGCGGGAGCGTGGCTGCCTCTGGCTGTTTTTCATGTTGACCACAGAGCCAGAGCCAGAGCCAGAGCCTGCTCTTCCCAGAGGAGCCGCAGCAGCCCCAGAAGCCTGTGCTGCTCTTCACATTCATACGCACAGACTCCGATAAAGCAGTATGGTTCTACAAAACGATATATTCTTATTTCAAGCAATACTAAATGATACAATACTTGTTTTTGTAGGTGTTCTTCAGTTCTATAATCTGCTGCGTTTTTTTGGAAGCCAAGTCTGTTGGTTGATAGCTAGCTTGTTTTAATAAGCCTCTAAATAGATGGGGTGTTGCAAGACTGCTCTACTGGGGTGGAGGCCCCCCCATTACTCAAGCCATAATTGTTTTCTTTAATCTTAAATGCCTGATGCTTGCATGAAATATGCTATACAGTGTGCTATATGAACTCCCCTTGCTTATGGTCATACCCTGCCTGTCGAAATGATAACAGCAGTCGGACTTATCAAACTGTTGCACGTTTTGGTATTTCACTGCATCTGCCTCTGATTCTGCCTTTCCTACGCAAGTGACTGACCACATATGGGAGATGAGGCCCGATTGAGTGGGCTCCACGGCCGCCCCTGGCGGAGCCCTTAGCCGGGGGAGGGCTTCTGCGTCCCCCCCCCTAAGCTCCAGCGGAGGTGTCTGTGCACATTGCTTTGAGTCTCCCTTATCAACGCTCCTGCTGCCTGCCCACTGTCTCAGCCCTTTTGTCTTGCTCTCCCTCTCCCTCGCTGCTTCCTCCCACATTTTCTCCTCTCTTTGTGACTGATCACATGTTTGCCTTTTCTTTCTTCCTCTGTGGTCTGTGGATATACTCATTTTAATTAGCTTGTCTTCCACCACACGAGGCCTGTGTGCGTGCGTGCGTGTGTTTGTGAGACATAAGGAGTATATCAGAGTGAACGTGATGTAATGTGGTGCAAGATGCTGTATTGGGGAGATTGTGGATTTGGCATCTGTTTGCGCTGTGCTGTCTCCTACCCCAGCAGCCCATGTGCCAGCAGCACACATCTAAAAGGCCACCACCCTTCTGTGTTCTAGCCTGGTGTCAAATGCACTGCTGGAAGCATTCAACTAGACGCCCTCTCATTCATACCCTTTCATGTGCTTCCTCCCTCTCTATCTCTCTCTCCATCTCTCTCTCTCTCTCTCGTTCTCTTTCTCTGTTCCTCCCTAGTTCTCTCTCTCGCTCTTGCTATTCAAACTTCTTCCTGCTCCCCCTATCTGCACCTCCTGTTTGGAGTTATCTGCTCCGCTGTTTTGTCGTACGTGGTGTGTGCGAGTGTGAAAAGGGTGTGGTGGTCTTCTCACCCATTGAATGAAAGTGAGTGCTGGTGTTTTTCCGAGTCTGTTCATTCATGCTTCGGAAGCAGTCTCTTAAAAAACAGGAAGTGGCCAGTACAGTGGTTCCAATCCCACCCTGTTTTTCGCTGTGGAGTGACTGTTAATGTTGTATGTCACCAGGACACAGGCCTCTCTCGTACCATTCTGGGCACAGCACATAGAATCACTTTTTTGCACTTGTTTTTAAAATGTACCACTGGCAGCGTTGTTTTCTTCAAATAGATGCATTTTTCCACACACTTCAGTTTGCCGTTTTGCCATTATGCCAAACCTAATGGCCTAGAACGTGAGGGATGTTCCTCAAACGCACTATATTGACCTCCTCTCCGTGACCACTAGAGGGGGCTCTGGATTGCTGAGAACTGATGTCCCAGAATGTTGATCAGTGAAGGCAGAGAGCTGTACCTTTACTCATAACATACTTGTGTTTGAATCTGGCTGCAAGTCTCTAATTTATGGTGCCCTTAAACATTTGCTTTGGTCTTGCAAAATGCCGGTCTACTGACCTAAATGTGATGCTGTTTTCTGAAGTGCAAGTCCTGCTTTGGAGCATCAGTGGCTGCTCTGAGGTGTGTGTGTGTGTGAGAGAGAGAGAGAGAGACTTTACCAGCTAGTGGATGCATGGAATGAGATTGGGAAGATAAATATTTCATAAAGCTGAATAATGATCTGCAAAATAATTTCCCTTTTATCTTTGTTAATTGGTGGTGGCAAGATCTAACGATTCTCAGGGAGTTTACACCCACATCCATTGTAGTGAATGATGCGAGTAATTGAACACTGACTGAATTAGGATTTCACTTTGTCTGTGGTTCAGCAGTTTCCCAGCCAGCTGTCTGCTTGGTACATTTGGTACTTGGTACATAGAGTTGAATCACTGCTCTGAGGTCAGGTCTCAAAACTTTTTGAAACGTAGCTTGGTTTCAGGCCCCTCTGTTCCCCAGTGGTGTGAGAGCGTCATGCCTTACAGATGTGCACTCTGCTCCTCAGAGCTGCGCTGCTGGAGCCTCAGGAGGGGGGAGTTTTCTTCCTACTCTGCCAGTCTTGTGAGGGAGTTCTCTGTCTGGCTAAAGAGGGAGCCAAGGCTAATGAACCCATTCTACTCCCAGCTCCATATGGCTTTGGTAAGAGGCCTCTGACCACGCCAGCCTCTCTCTCAGTCTGACCCTTTCTCAAGTCCTCCATTCATAAAACGCTGGCAGCGCGAGTGTATTACCGTGCAGCTGGACGGTGCCGAGCGCCGACCCCTGATCTCACCGCCGTTTGTTGTGGTTAGGACGAGCTCTCTTAGTGGAGTTGTCTTCGTTTGGAAAAAACAACATTGCCCGTGTCATTTCTCTTGTTTAGAATTCCAACGGTGTTACATGACGTACTTTTTGTCACAATCATCCCAGTGCAGGGGGGGGTGCAGTCTTGCAGGCAGATGAAAGAATGAGAAAAAGCTTCATTATCTCACAGGAGGCAGATTTCCCCAGCTGCGCTCCTTCCTCAGCTCCAGTAGAGTGATGAGCGTACGCGGTATGTTGGAGCTCACGCGAGCCGGATCACAGCGCAGTGATAACTCGGCCCATGCCTGGAACGCAACAATGGCCGCTGTGTGATACGAGGCTCGGGGTGTAACAATGGGCTGAGTTTGGGAAGCTGCCACCTTTTCTGGTTGTTTCCTCTCCGCACTTCTTGGAATGCACAAATGTACTCTCTGTTGAACTGAGGAGGTGCCTGGAAACGAGAGACGGGTCTCCTTAGTTTTACCCTCTCGGCACGTTTTTATGACTTGTATGTTTGACCCGTTAGTATAACCTGTAGCACTGTTCAGAAGTGCAGAAAAAGTGCAAACACTAGCTTGTATTGATTAAAGCAAGAATCTTGCCCCACATCCTGAATATACCTGCTGCCCATTTTAGATGGTCACTTGAAACGTTGTTATCATTGTAGAACCATGCTGGGTTAATTAAGTGAGGGCCGAAACCTTTTCAAGATTCCTGTGAATCTGTTAACAATCTGCCCTTGTTTAACTACACGATGGGGCCTACTAAAGGAATGCATGTTGTATCGTCAACTTCATTCAGATTATGGTCTATGTGAAGGAGATTTTGAATCCGTCATAACTGACCGCTGATGGATGCATGGACTGTTTATTAACTACCAACGTTTTGTGCAGAGCACCTTTTTTTGTCTGAAGGCAAAATTGATCAGTTGGCTTGCTAACTTGCTTTTATCATTGCTGTTCATTGTCCAAGAATGTGTTCTGTATGCCTACACTTTGAAAGGAAATGCACTGGACTCCCTGCAAGGAAATATTATATACATTGATGCTCCTTGACCTCATTGACCCCTTTGACCTGGGCTCTTTTGGTCTTCTTCTTCTCATCTTCCCCTTCTCCTGGTTATCAGGCCAGCCCACGCACATTTTCTGTCTGTGGTGGGATAATGCACATTTCTACACTGAGCCTTTTTATGGCTCTGGGTCGATTGTGGAGTTGGGAGCTGGGTTGACGCTGAAAAGCATCATTCATAAATAATGAATGCACCGTCCTTTCACCCAGGCTCTCATTACCTCTGCAGGAAGGCAGTGCTAGTCTAGAATGCTCTAATCCATCTAATTCCATTCTGAGTGTGTGCCTTCGAGTCAGAAAAATATGCAATCATAAGGCATGACTGTGTGTTCAGCATCTACCCCTGGAGAGTACCTGAGCCTTTATCTGGTTTGTGTAGATCTGATGATGTATTTCTGCCCTCATAGTGGAGCTTTGATGCTTTGTGAAAAGTGACCTTGGCTTTGTGAAAGATGCTATATAAATGTAACATATAGTTAGTTTCATAAGTTTAAATATCTTACGAAAACCACATGTTCCCATTACAACAAATGTCAGAAGGCAGGATTGTCTTCTATTTTGACGATTGCAATGGTGCACTGAATATTTGTATAAAATTCTGCCTTCTAAGACCCTTTGTATTTCAGAATTTTGACATTTATCCTTAAAGAACGATGATGACGGCAAAAAAAAAAATAAATGGAGGCAGCTGGCAGCTGCCTTCCGTTTCGGACAGACCCTTAGTTGAAGGTGAACGTTTCAGTTGTTTGCTATGCAAATTACAAAACTCAAGCTGTGAGAGCCACACTGGAATTCACAGCCTCTTTACACCTCGTTATGTTTTGACAACTGGGTGACACTTCAGTCACTTTTGATTCTGCAACTCTCTCACAAAACCTCAAAAGGAGGGTGACATTCAGTTGCTCAGAACTCTTGTAGGTTGCCGTCTGATTGAGAGAAAATTGCCTTTTTCAAATTTGACTGTGCTGGAAGGAAATATTTAAGCTTCTTGGAGTTGGATGCTGGTTTGTTGCTTAGCCTATAGCACCAAAGAGAGACTTCTGTACATCTTTTCTGTCAGCATTTTGCATTTATCTTAACAACCTCTGGTCCATGCCACCAGGGTCCGTCGTCTCTTTATGACACCTGTTATCTGGACATCTGTAATTGGGGCCCTAGATTAGAGAACAAAGGCCTGAGCATCATTAGTCCTGCTTTACACACTCTATTGTCTTCTGTCTCCTTTACGACAAGTAGATGAAAAGGGAAGAGAGTGTGGACTGGAGCATCTCTGATCTGAATCGCTGTGTGATATGGCACCGTGCCCCGGAGCCTGAGCTCCCCACGCTCCCTCTGCTGCGCTGATCTGTGATTTCTGGATAAGGAAGGATTTGGCTCCGCTGGTTGCCTAGGATCTCCAGCGTAACACTTTCTCTCTGCTTTGCTCTGAGTCAACACGCGTGTCATTTCCTTCACTTCTCCATGCTCCCTGCAGGCCTGATCTCCAAAAACACAGTGCTGCTTTCTAGGGCAGTGGGTTAAGTGTACACGTTTTTTAATATCCTGCACTGTTTTTTTTTTTTCTCAGTTGTTCTCTAGAACCTCTGTCAGGAGGGCTTGGTAAAGTGTTTCTTATAGCATTTCAAAAGCTAGCTCACCCAATTTGCTTCCAGTTGATGTTCTGTCTCTTCTGGTTTGGGCGCGGGAGCTCCACTTCTGTTTGAAATGAAAGGGGTTCGAAATAGAATTCCAGCTTATTAAATGACCATGCAAAGTTGTCGTTTCTGTTTAGTGGAGTATCGGTCGCTTGCACCACTCTTCCAACAGGCTAACTTTTTTTCCCCCATGGTCCATTTCACACCCGTCCACCATTCTCTCCCCTCTCCGTCTCTTTCTCTCTGCTGCTCACTCCGTCTCCCTCTCCTCGGACAGAATGCTGATGAGTTGGCAGACAGAAAGTCTCTTCTCTGTACGTCTCTTCCAGTCTCTGGCCTATCTGTGGGGTTTTCCTCAGTAGAGGTCAGTGTTTGGGTAAATTGCCTTACCTTGCCTGCTGAGGCTTGGCCTCTCCCCTCTCCCCTCTCCCTCTCATCCACTCACACTAACTGCAGTCGATTTCCAGCCTGTCTGTGCGTGACGCTTGGCTGAGTGTACCTGACCAGATGAATACTGAGCAGGGAGTGTGTGTGTGTGTGTGTGTGTGTGTGTGTGTGTGTGTGTGTGGATAGACCCTGCAGAACATCTCATCCTGTTTCGGTAATGGAGTGTAGATTGTAATCTCAGGAGTTTTTCAAACCCCCCCCAAGTTCCTGTATCCCCACTTAACTATATAAAAGTCCACTTGCCGCTAGAAACTGTCTGAAGTGTACCATAGCCGTGTTCCTCCAGTGTGGATAGGTCTGTGTTGCGAGGCCTGTCCTCATCTCCCCTCTCCCCTCTCGCCAGAGCGGCCTGAACTCAGCCTCGCTCCTCTTCATCAGCTCTCATCGACATGCTGATTTTGACATGCATGCCGACTGGCACCGTGTCTGGCTGCCAGTACTTGGGGTTCTATCAGCAGCTAATCAGTTGAAGCACTAGCGATAAGGCACACAGAGGCGCGACTGAACTGCTTTGGAACAGCTACTGAGAGCCTCCTTTTCATCAGACGGCTTCTGGATCATCTCTCACGGTGTCTGTGCCAATGGACTAGCGCTCTTGCGGTCGGTTTTGAGGGTTTTTATTGCTAGTGTGGACAATTTGACAAACTCCCAACAACGATTTAATGGATTGTATGTTGGAACTGTCTTTAAGCAGAGTGAAAATCCGTCTGTGGTGACAATACAGTAGACTGTGCTAAAGCAGTTTAACGGTGGCATGTTTTGATTTTCATCTTATTGTATATAAATTGATGGTCCACTCAAATTGGCAGTGTGGGTTAATAAATGCTGTCGTTCCCTCATCAGCCCTCCGCACACACCCATGCAGCACCCCTGACTGGCTGTCATTCCCGAGGCTACGTCGTCAGCAGTATGAATTTGTACCTGTCGAGCTGTGGACCTCTGCTGTCAAACTGATGTAGTGAGGAAAACAGACCTGTGTGTGTGTGTGTGGGTGGGTCCCTGTGTGTGCAGTTGAGGATGAGCCAGAGATGGATGCTGGATTGCCAGTGGCAGGCTTTTTTTTTTTTTCTTTTTAAAGGAGTGTGTGTTGTGTGTCTGTGAAGTAGATTAAGGGAGACGTGTCCATGGAGTGTTACGGGTGGTGAGCAGCGGGCAGCGGCGGCGCTCCGGCGAGGCTCACATCAGCCGGCCGTGGAGCGCTGCCATCAGGCCACGGGGAGGAGCTTGGAGAGGAGGCGTGAGAACAGCGCTCCGTGCCCCTGTTGCTGCCGAGAGATGGAGCAGAGGGAGGGAGAGGGAAGAGAGGAAGAGAGGAAGTGAATCACAGGGAACGGAGAGAGAGAGAGAGCATCCGTAACAGCAGTCACTGAAAGCAGAGGTGGAGGAGGGAGGTGAGCAGGAAGGGGGAGGGTGGCTGTCTGCTCGCAGCACAGCGTGCTCCCGGACTGCTCAGGACGAGCGCAGTGTATCCACTCCAGAGGAGAGAGAGAGAGAGAGAGAGCGGGCGCGGGTGCAGCTGCAGACAGGACCAGGCTGGGCATCCTGCATGAGGGGGCGCGGGGAGGCATCAGGTGTCTGGAGGATCCCCTAACTTTGGACGCTACAGGAAGTCTGCGGAACGCGCAGGAAGAAGCCACGCCAGTACGCGTCCCCGGGAGCGTGACACTTTGAGCGCTTACTTCTCTTCTTGGTGATTTCCGCTGCTCGTTCTCAGCCCTCCCTTGTTCCGGGGCACTTTTTCCAGCTTGTCTCTTTCCTGATGAGCAAGTCAATGTGTGGCTGTGGCTGCAGCTTCATCTCGTCTCTGATGAAGAGGCTGGGCCGCTCGGCCTGCTGCTCCGACCTGCTCTCCTGCAGCCACACCTCTGAGCACCTGCAGCGGCTGGCCAGCGGCTGCCCCTCTAAGGTAACCCTGTGCCCTGGGGAACCACACAGGACTGCCCTGGGGTCTGTCGCCATCTCTTGCATGGAAGGCATCTGATGTAGCAGGGTCTTTTGCGGGATTGTTAGAGGGTGTCTTGTTATGTAGTGAATACACCGACTACACTAAACTGTGAAGTATCAAGATTATAGAGTGACAGTTGCTCAGTGACCTGCCAATTTGACCCCTGCATGTTACACGTGAAAAGTTTGATGTATAGCCTCGAGTGGGATTGGTAAGAGCAGGTGCGCTCCGAGGAGAGAAAAGTCTCTGCATGAATAGGTTTTTGTGTCCTCTTGAGTCTCTGGCCTGACCTTGCGGCGGCGGCTGGCTCTGTGTTATTCCGGCATTAGCGGGCCTTTGAGACTAAAGCAGTACTCTGCAGTAATTGATTTTGTAATGGAAGCAGGTGATTTAATGGCTGTCCCGCTGCCTGCCTTGGTGACCACAGACTCCTCTTTTGAGGCGCTGGGAAGCAGACACAGCCATTTAGGCGTCCAGAGCGGTCGCTGTTTGACGGGAAGGAGGACAGGGGAAGGGGCTTTTATTGCCCGCGGTGATGGATTGGACACTGGGCGTGGTGGCAAATGGGGTCAGGGACACGTATCTGTCTTCACTTGTCACAGAGTTGGGTTGACTGGCAGGTAGCTGGGGGTCCTCCTGGAGTGTTAATGAATGCTGGGGCTGTGATGGAGTTTGGGTGGATGAGTTTGCATAGAGTGATCTGGTGGTTTGTAGTTTGGATATGATTTCTGTTGGTTGGTTGGTTTTTCCTTGCTAGTACAGACTCTTGAGTATGATGCATGATGTATTGCATGAAATGAGATCTCTGTTAGAGATATCTCCGGATATTAGATGTTTTTTAGGGAGATGAGGACAGGGAGGGCAATTGTTAGATAGAAAAACGGAAGAGAGATGCAGATCAATCGATGAGTCGTTTTCATTCCCCCCCTTCTGGAAACCAGACCTGACTTCCTGAATTTATTTAGAATGCACAATGTCTGCAGCCAACAGAACGCCAGTCATGTTGCAGTTTAGGGAAAACCCAGGAGAGGATCGGCTTCCTGCTGGTCGGAACTGCAGTGTTTTGATGCATAGTCAGAGAATCCTAAGCCAGGTCATGTCTGAAGGTCTTGTGTGTCCCGTTTGCAGACATGGTCCCGCGCCCAATCTTTTAATAGCGTCATCGATTAATAGTGTCTGTCTCTAAAGCGTAGACCCCGGGGCACGCTGAAGCATTAGCTTTTGTATTTATAGGATTAGTCTTTTAAAGCAGGACTTGACTCCGATACTGTAGCTCATGGCCGCTGCTGGAAATTATAATTATGGAGATTAACTTCAGCTTTTATTGGCTCCTTGTGGGCCAAAGCTGGGCATCACTTGGCTGGCGGTGGGCACCATTTCTCTCACCCGTGGCCGCGGCCACTTGTCTTATCACAGTAATGTGACATCTGAGACTCCAACATGGCCCTTATGACTGGCAGGAAGTACGCTTCAGTCTGACATGAGGGGGGAAAAGCTACTCGCAGTGTGCAGAGTGAACGCTCTGTGGATGGCTTTGAACCAATTTAAATGGAGGACTTATTGGCTGCTATTGAATTTGCTGTTCTCCTTGCTCTTCCCTGAGTCTATTATAGTGGCATTTATGATTTATGGGGTGCTGCCATTTGGTGGAAGACCTCATACGGTCGCTGTCTGTCTGCTGTCTGTTCCTCTCTGAAATAATAATAGTAGTATAATAATCTATCTGTAAATTACAGGAATGTCTGTCTGTGTCTCCGTATAGTGTGTCGCATATCCGTCGAACCGTTTGCCTGATTGATTTCGATCTTGCCAAGTATCGAGTAAGTGCAGTGCCAAGTTGGACATTGTTTGGATAAGAAATGTTAAAGGTGAATATATTATATGTTACCAGTATAAGAAGCACACATTGGCTTTCGGCGCTCTAAGCGCTGGCCACTCCCCCTCGCAAAGCACAGCGAAGGACCAGAGACAGAGAGGAACGCAGTGGAGCATGGGTAGCAAAGATTCTAGATTCTATCTAGCTCTGTTCTAGAACCTTTGGTTGGTAGCACTCAGAGCGATGTAGATGTATCTATATGGCTCTAGTGGCACTGAATCATGCATGACACAGCTAGTCATAATGCAAGAGGGTTTGAGCGATTATCATGTCAACAATAAAGAGTGCCTCTGAATGTGGTTTGCTTGCATAAAATGATTCAGTGGGTTTTGCAGCAACACGCCAACAAACGTGGGTAGCCTGGAGTGGCTATTGAAAACGATGTGAGAAATGCAATAGGCCGCTAAACCAACAGGGCAGACTTTGAAAGACAAATTGAAACAAGCCATAATGGTCCCAAATGTAAAGGCGTTTCAGAATGGCACACATGTAAAGCAAACAATGCTGCCATCAAGGAGTGGCAGAGCATGATGATACTTATGGGCTACCAGCGACTGTTTTTGAGGCCCGAATTTCATATGATGCATCATTCCACAAAATGGTTTGTCTTCTCTATGAAGTTATTCAATAGGCTAAACATATAGCCTTGACTCAAAACAGTCTCTTGCTGCCGTGTTTAAATTCTGCTCACTGCACATTTATTATAATGTATTGTTGTTTTGTACAGGAATAGCATGTTTGAATTAGCCTAGAAATTTAGACGCACCCTATTACGTGCAGAGTAGTTTGAAAGATACCGGTTTATCCCACCCCCAGGCTTCAGCTCTGTGAATGGTCCGACTCCAGACTATACATTTCTGTATAGTTTGGCTTGCCAGGCTATGTTTGAATGGCACTGTGTAATAATACAGTAGTAATGATAATAACAATAGTAATAATTATATGTGTCTTTTCTGTGAAATTGTGGCTCTGCTTACAGATCGGGCTCTATAGCGTCGCACGGTGCTATATTGCTTTGCTGGAAAGCTGGAATATGCCGGGGTTCCTTGCTGTCTCCAGGCAATTTGTGGTGGTGTGTGAATAGTGCTGTGTTTGCCGCTCTATGTAGGCCATTGTATAGCCTCTGGTCTGCTGTTACCCAACCACACGTAAACAACTCGGCTCATTGTGGTTGTACCTGGGATTGGTGTTAGGAGGATGCATTGTGTCCTTGACTTGCCTTTATGGCAGGAAGCGGAGGTTTTGTTGCTTACAGAGATGCAATACTTTTGTGACTATTATGTGTTGAGTGCTCAGCAGCACAGTATAATATGTCTGTTCGACAGTGTTATCCTCATGAAATTGCCAGATTTGGTGCTGTTGATGTAATTATCCCCCTTGTACAATCAATGTTGCCCTTTCATTTGAGCAGCATTAGCCTCCAGCCATATGCGAGGTTGTTTTGAAGATGAGACCCACTCGTCACGGTGATTGTGTCTTGATTAGCCTGAGACAGGTGGTAATTTGAGCGCTGGCGTAATTGGCATTAGGCTGCGTGAGCAGCTACCTGCGCCTGTTTATGAACATCTCTTCCTCATCACCTCTTTCTCGAGCAGATTGGGCTCAAGCTGAGCCGGGCGCGCGCGCGTCACCCGCTCTCAAGCAGGGTGGAAATAAACGAGCCGAGCGCCGTCCCAATCTGTCTCGGTAATGAATCTTCTGCCAGTTTACATCTGCTTAGCCACTGGTCTGCCTCTTTCACCCAGAGCGCGGGGGCCCTTGCAGGAGAAATGGACGCAAAGCAGTATTGAGAGATAAATAAAAAATAAACAAAGCAGACAATCTCCGAGCGAGTTCCACTCAGCCGCACAGAGGACGGCTATTAAGGCCGAGTACAAATGGGCCGCAGATTAGGGATGCTAAATACCCACAGCCCTGATGGCCATTCATTATGCTGCCGGGATTCTAATGGACATTTGGTGGAGATGACGAGCATGTGCCCACTAGATGGCTGTGGAAATGGAGGGAAAAGCAGTCATTCCTAACCACCCAGGGCTTCCTTTTAGCAGATGCAGAGCTAAAGCCAGAAAAAGAATAGGCTTAAGTGGATATGAGCTTGCTGCTCTGCATTTGCCATAGGGTCAGGTAACTGACTGGAGGTGTGTGTGTGTGTGTGTGTGTGTGTGAGAATAGATGAGTAGTTTGTACTCATGCGCACTTAGAGTTAGTCAGTGTTATTTCCTCTGTTTGTGAGAGTGTGTGTGTGTGTGTGTGTGTGTGTGTGTGTGCACCCTGTGCTCTTCTCAGGCCTCCTGCAGCACCGCCCCCCCTGCAGCTGTGCCTTTTGTCTGGGGCATTCAGCACTTGGCTCTCCAGCTCTCGGCTGCAGCCCTGGTCCAGCTGTCTTGATCAGCTGCAGCACTCTGGGCCACACGGACCCGTCCAGACGCGGCTCCAGCACCAGCAAGCCCATATGCTCGCACGCTGGCGCCTCATTCAGGGGCCGAAGAGGACCCGTTCTAGTGGTAAAAAAGCCTGCATTGATTGGTGGCCGAGGAGTGCTATTTAAAGCACGTGAAACCGGATGATGGCGATGCCAACCAGACATGAACTTGAGAGGGTGTTTGTCCTTTTTTCATTGTATGTGTGGCTGGCTGCTCCCTCAGCTGTTAATGCGCAAGATTGTTGTGTTTAATGTCGGATGTTTTGATGTTCGGCAAGCAGACCTTTTTTGAAGATGGCATTCGGTGCAGCATAGGAGACGCCACCTGTTGCGGTAATCATGAGAGACTGAAGCTCGCGTGGCGGTGGGCGGTGTGTGATTTAGCGAGTCGAGCCGCAGCTGGAATCCAGAAAATGCACTGCAGCAGCAGCTGAATCACCTCCGATAAAAAATGTCCTTTGAAATCCTGCCCTCAGGTGTGCGCCGTGCTAAATGCCTCCGGATAACCGCGGCGGACAGATATTTGCTCTGCGCCTGCTTCTCCCTGGTGCGGGAGCCCCGTTTCATAAATCGCCTCGCAGGCACTGCAGGCCTTAATGGAAACCGCACCGCGTGAGTGTCATCGCACATTCACGCTGTTGCTTTTTGCTGACTGCAGAGACTGCATAGCCCAGGCCACTTTCAATTACGCTGATTAGGAAAGGAAGGAAAAGCTGTAATCTAGCCTCTCTGGGGGGGAAAAGAACAGAGCTTTTAGCGGATCAGATTTGGTGGAAACGGAACTGCATCTTTTGGTTATGCATGGGACTCTGAACCAGGGTTTGAAACTGCAATATTGCGTTTCATTTCCAACTCGTTTTGGCTGATAACTTTTAGTCGTGGGCCGGCATACTGTCTGATCCTGTTTTTTATTTAATTGATTCTAGAATTAATTTATTAGCCTACTCCTATTGTGATGGCCTACTTGTTGTAGATGAGGACATGTCACATTCCCTCATGAAAAACAAGGCTAACAAAATAGTCTTTGATGTGTGTGGGTCAGTCACATCGGTGCCATAGAGGGCCAGTTCCACAGCTGTCCTCTCTACGGATGCCCCCCCCCCCCGCCTCTGCACCCCCCCCACCCACCCCCACAGTAGCCACAGTGTTGCCCCAGTGGGAACATGAGGGACGTTTGTCAAGGACACGGACCTGAGACTGCCTCTCCTCCTCAACTCCTCACCGGATCACACGAAAGCAGCGAGAGAGCAAAAGCAGGCGTTCAGCAGGAGTCGGCCTTTTCCAGATGGTCCAGATGGTTTATGAGATTTTCTGGATCCAGAGCCATCTGAATTAGAGCATCCTGTTTGGTCAACCCAGATTGCTTGTTATTCCCTTGCATTTGATATTGATTTCATCTTTCCCTCTCTTTTAATGAAATAACTAGCCCGTTGCGCTGGGTTCCAGACGGGCTGGCCAGCTAGATTGCTAGATGGCACGGATCTGAGCACAAGCAGCACAACTCTGGCCGGTACACCTGCCCGGGGCTCTGTGGCCCAGTCATTTCCTCTTTAGTAGCGCTGCTGGACGTGTTTAAGGTTCTATTTTAAACTCCTATGGAATGAAACTGCTCCCTCCCCCCCCCTGCCATCCGGTCTACCCCCTTGCCAGCCGTTTTCCCAGGATGCCTTAGCGTGCGTGTGCCCATCCAGTCCTGCGCACCACAGTGATTGTCTCCACAACAATAACAACACGCAACTCTCAAGTCTAATTACGGAGACTTTGTTCTCCAGTAAGGTGCAGGGCAAAGTGGGCTATTCATAGCCTTCCGCTCGCCGTGGTAGCTGCTATGAGCTACAGGTCCCAGGGGACTGGTGGACTGCAATAGGAGATGGATGTAATGCTTCCCTGAAATGCTCTCTCTCTCTCTCTACACACACACACACACACACACACACACACACACACACACACACACACACACACACACACTCTCTCTCTCCTCAAGGTCGTCAGGTGCTAACATTTCACAGAAACTGACACAAAATGCTATCTCTTTTTTTACTGTCAGAGTTGTGTTTGCTGGTGGGCAGGTTTAGTTGTGCCCATGCCAGCCGAGGATATGAGCGGCTATTGGAGAGATGGGTGGGCACTGCTGGAGTGTCTGGAACCCTCTTCTGTGATGGTTGGGGCACAGTCTGTAATATCATCAGGTTCCTTTCATGTGGTTTACAGTACATATTGGTTATGTCCAGTCAGTGGCAATACATAGAAATTTACTCACAAAGAGCCAGCTGGTCAGCAACTCAAAAAGCAAGCTAGATTTTTTAGCTATAAGCAGTGCTTTTTAAAAAACACAGTCTGCCAATATGATGTGTTTTTGTGCGGTCATGGCTTTTTGACTGTAGGGCAAAAACAGTTTTGTCCCTTGTATATCCTGTTGTCTTTAGCCATGGGAGAATACTGTGATTCATTTTTGCGATGTAACTGAATTACACCAGAACCTTTCAGGGGCTAGCAGAAATTAAGAAAGAAAACCACACGACAGTCCGTTATTATATTATGCCTCTTTAACTTGATTCCCATTAAGAGCGACTGAGCTAGGGAGTGGAACTGAAATTGAGAGTGAGCGAGTGAGCGAGCGTGCACGCACGTATGTGTGCTCTCTCCGGACGTGGGCTTCCTCTGGCCTTAGATACAGATAAATGACCTGTCACAGAGGTGTGCGGCGCGGTAATAAGTATAGCAATGACACGCAGCGCTTCACACCGCTATCTGAACTCAGCATGCACAGAGTGCACTCTCATTCACTCCGTCCCCCCACCCCCCCGCCCGCCCGCCTCGCCCGTCTTCCGCTCTGTCTGTGTCCATGCGTGGCTGGACAAGAGCCAGAGCTCGACTGGAAAGTCGGATGTTTTATAGCCTCTCATAATGGAAGTGGGGCTCGGCTACAGGAAGCGCCTCGCTCTGCCGTTTTCCCTGCCCGTCTCCCGCGGTGACGGCAGTGCCATCCCTCGCACAGATAATCTGATGTGAACAGGAGCTGGGCATTGTTGTAGTATCCGTTCCATACTGTTGCCCTAGTCATGCGGGCTTCGGCTGCTCTGTTATCTGATGGTAGTTGAATGGTAGCGTGGTCCCAGTGTTGCGTATCCACAGATTAAGTAAATCATTCTTGTCATGAGGGATTATCTTGATGACACTGCTTTCACGACTCGCTGGTGTCTCCAAGTCAAATGTCCAGACTTTGTTTGTGTCGGTCAGCATTGCATGATCGATTTCTATCACCATAATGACCTCTCACAGAAGAAAACTCAGGTGAACATTCCACTTCTCCCCTACTACGGGAGTGGCAACATTTTAGGAGCTGCATGTGGCCAGAAAAGCAGTTCAAGGCCGTGTATCGGCCTCTCCCACTCTCCACTGCTGTCTGTGAAAAACAAATTATCTACTAGAATGATTGTTCACTTACTGAGATTGCCAGCTCCATCTTTGGCCGCCTGAAAAGGACACACAAGGTTTTTAGATAAAGGAGCTCTCCACTGATCGCTGTGACAGGTGGTTGGCAAGCTTGCTGTGTGCTACGGTGCAGGCAACCAATCAATGATCGGCCATCAGAAGGAGTAAGATCAGGGAATTGCTTTTGCTAAATGCTATTTATTTGACCATGTATTTTTCCTGTCAAGCCTGGTTTTGGTGCTGTGGATGTTGTTTCTTGTGGTTGGGTGTCATTTCTTGTTCTGCATCGTACGTCATCTCTACGACCACTTCTCCTGAGTCCTCGGAATCTTATAACCACACTTTGACCAGTGCTGTCTCTTGGTTACAGTGCAACAGCCAAGGTTTATGCAATTTTCAGTGCGAAGAGACTTGCATGTTTATTGCTGCCGTCCTGAGATTACTGGTCAGATGTGAAGGTGATTGACATTTTGGCAATGAGTCCAAACCCATTGCTGTTGATTGTTTTTGTGTTGATCTCTGAGGCTGCAGTGAATGCTGATGGTATTGATTGGTGGAATTGGGAAATGTTCCCAGACTTCACTCCTGTAGTCTAGCCTGGGAGAGCCTGTGCAGATTGCCATCTCATGCACATCACTCACACATGGCCAATGTTGTGATCATTCTCTAGGAGAACATAACAAAAAACTTTGTTTTAAACTTTAATGAGAAGATGGTAAATGTACTCAACATTTTTGACCAACAATGTAGGCATGTTGCATAGTGTTTTAGTCACTTGGACTAGCAAGCAAGCATTTACGTGCAGGCCCTTAAAAGCCCTTAAATGGGCAATTCGCACAACCCCTGGTAATAATTACTTTATCCCACATGAAACGAATCCCGTCCGGATAGGGCTATACTGTACATGGTTTATCTCCACCTCAGGTAAACACCATGCTGTTGTATGTCTGACTTTCATTTGCAGCTGGGATGAGTGTGCCTGACTGTCATGCAAAGTATCTCACCGTCTCTTGTCAAATAGGCTAGAGCAAGGAGGCTAGTTCAGCTTGCAGCACTTCTGATGTGTGAAGCACATAAGTGGGCCTCCATCAAGCTGTGCCGTCATGCACACAGTTCTCCGGTGGATCTCTGACACAGATACAGCTGCTTGCAGGTCGTTTGAAGTGGGCCTAATGCTCTGTGTTTTAAATAGTGGCGCAGTAGCTAAATGAGTTGCACTAAGTGGGGAAGCCACTCTCGGGGGTTTATCTAGGGGCGCATTAAAAGCGTGCATTTGTGTGCTGTGAGAACATGGCCCATCTGCTTTACATTATTTTCTCTCCCTCTTTCTCTCTCTCTCTCTCTCTCCCTCTCTCCCTCCTTAATGCATGAACATGTATACTCGTAAAGAATCTCTGCCACTGTTCAGCCACTGCAGCATAACAATCATGAGGACACAGCACAATGGTGCCACTATCTCTGGTTTCTTCAGCTTAAAATAGCCAAACAGAACTGGAGAATGATTAGATTACTTTAATGAGTGCACTCACTTCTTGATGATCAAGTCATAGCACTTAGACATGAGTTTCTTGAAACCTTTTTGTGTCTCCTTGTCCCTCTGTGTTTTTTATCCTCTTGAGTCTCTTGTTGTTTCTGCCTTTTACCTTTTAGGCGTTGTGATTTTAAAAAACAGGTCTTGCACTTCTGAAATAGTAGTTGGCTGAAAGAACTGATAAAACACAATCTGCTAAGTAGCGCGCGGGTGTTTGGGACGGCAGAGACGTGGGCGCGTGTGATTGGCAGTGTGCTGCAGACTGAGCTCTGTGATGAGTCCAGCCTTGTGTAATCAGGGTTTCCCGCGTTACAAATCAGCCAGGAGTGCAACGGCGCCGCTTCAATCACGGCCTCCCTGTACAAGGCTTCCCTGGCCTCAGAGGAGTTCAGCTGGAGCTGTGCACTAGAGCACAGAGCACACACAGAAATAAGCTGCAGGCTTCTGTGTGCTGTCGTCCAAGAAGTGCAAAAGCTCAAAAAGGCGTGTGTGTGTGGGTCTTAGCCATCTCCTGGCAAAACACCAATACCAATCTCTCTCACACACACATACACACACTGTTTGTAACTGAACTGGGGGGGGGGGGGGAGTCACAGATGACAAAGCTGCTGATGCCAGGTGGCTCAGGTGAAGGACACCCATTTCACAGCCTGTAAACCCAGTCCTCTTCTGAACAGGCTATATCCCCTCTCTAAGCTGTGGGCTTCAGCTGAAGAGCAGAAGTGCAGAGCAGTTTAGTATAAGTACCTGAAGGCTCACTCCATATAGCCTAGACTCTGGACACTCTTTGAACTCATATGCCCCCCTGTGGCCAAATGCTGTAATTACAGAAATGAACAGAGATGAGTTGATTCTTCAACTCTTTTGATTATGATTTGTCACCTTGCTCTCATTTCCCATCATACGTTTTAAACATGAAACACTAGCTATGATATTAGTTCATATTAATTTTGTTCATGTTCTGATACCTCAACATGCTGAAGTCTAATGGAAGACGAGAGTATTGAGGGCCCAAATACCACATGAAATGGTGATGTGTGCTGTGGTTACAAAGTCTGTTTTGGTATATGAAGTTTATACTAACAGGTTTTCTCTTTTCTCTTTCAGAATGCCAAGCCTTTCTCCTCCTCAGACAGCTTAGTGAAGGTGCAGGAGGTAGCAAGCTGGCTTTTGGAAATGAACCAGGATCTGCTGTCGGGGGGCAGCAGGCGGAGGGGGGGGCCGCGGCCACGCCCAGGGCCGGGGGGTCGAGGTAACGGCTCCTCGGCCCGCGCGGCGGTGGCAGCGGCCTCGGGCACGGCCTCGGCACACCAGCCGGGCCAGGAGGCCGACGAGGAGGAGAACATGAACCGCGTGCTGGAGGACGAAGAGCAAGAACGACCCAGAGCCGCAGAAGCAACAGCAGCAGCAACAGCAGCAGCAGCAAGCCAGCCTGTCCGAGATGGAGAGGAGGAAGAGGAGGGCGAGGAGGAGGAGGAAGAGGAGGGCGACGAAGATGAGGAGGAAGAGGAAGAGGAGGAGGAGGAAGAAGAGGAAGAGGAGGAGACGTGGCCCTCGGGAGAGATGGGAAGCGGCGAGGATGGCGGCGAGGGCGCCCCCCGCAGGCAGCGCGGCGAGCTGAACGGAGCGGAGCAGGGAGCGTGCTGGGCAGCGCAGGACCAACGCCGGCAGGACCAGGAGGAAGAGGAGGAGGAGGAGGAGAACAACAACAGCAACAGCAGCAGCACGGGGGAAGGAGGAGCGGGGCGGCACAGAGCCGAGGAGGAAAGGACAGAACGGGAGGCGCAGGGAGGCCCCGGGGCCCAGGAGGAGGAGGGGGGCGAGGAGGAGGGGGAGGAGGAGGAGATGGACCAGGATAGTGACGAGTTTGAAAACTCGGACGAGAGTGAGAGGGAGGAGGAGGAGGAAGAGGAGGAGGAGGAAGGGGAAGAGGGCCTCCCCTCCCTAAAGAACAGTGTAGCAGACTCTACTGACAACGTGGATGGCTCGTCAGGAAGACCACATCAGACTCCAGCCTCACTCCTCAAGAAGAAGGTAAGCGCTGATCTCTACTCCGTTAAAAGCCCAGACTGGTTCATTGGTGATGCTCTGACAGTGATCTGTGATGGATCAGTTCAGCAGATAAGCAGCTCGTGCCCAAACCTCGATTTGCATAGCTTTGCCCTTGTCTTACAGGCATGTAAAGAGTAAAATTTGAATGCCCCGTCTAATATTATTTGGGTAGCAAAACTGCGAGTCCCCCATTTGGATTAAGAGGAAATGGTTGTCTGCAGTGCACTGTTACACTATAGTGGTGTCAGTTAAAAAGTACTGATGAGCTAGTCAGCATTGGTGAGGAGAATGACATTGATGTGTGTACTAGGTGGAGACGACACTCACTGGCTGTTTGGCTGCAGCTACTTCAGAGCTACTAACAGGGTTCGAGGCCCAGTGGGGTGACTGCCTTCTCCTTTGGCGTGCATATGGTCGGTTTAAGAATTGGGGTGGTGGTCATGGAGCCGTCAGAGGTCTGTCCCAGACAGGAACATATCCGTGTATGGCATGACACCTGTCTGTTAGGTAACCACTGGAAAAGGGTCTTTAGAAAGCAATGGGAACCTTCCCACTTTTACTGAAGCTTAAACAGTACCCCAAGTACTGCTGTGCATTTATTGTTCAATAGCTCCCTCTGCTGGTAGTAACGCACTATTGAAAATAGAATTGGTTGTGTATTGCACCCATGAATGTGACTTATTGTGAATAATTGTGAAGAATTCAAATTTCAAGCGTCATCCGTCTCCCCAATTCCAGACTTGCGAGTCCTGACGTCAGGGTGATGGCTGTGGCCTGTGCTCTGCTCTCTGGCCCCGTGGTGAGTCAGTAAGGCAGCTGGTCCATGCCCTGGCATACTGTACACGTGCATCAGCTCCGTGGTCGCTGCCATCTGTCATAAGCGAGTAATTAGATTTCCTGTTATAGATGCGCGCAGGACTCCTTGAAGCTCCGCGCGGTCAGGACTCCGTGGTGTGTGAGCGCGGCGTTAGCGAGCGGCTCGACTGCGGCCCCGGCCCCGTCGCTCACCCACATGTCCATGCATGGCGCGCCTCCCCGAGGCCCTGAATGCTGCGACCGGCGGCTGACATTTCAGACAAATGCTGCGGGTATATTTGATCCACGCGCTCTCGTCCGCTGCCACCGGTGACGCGCGCGTCACAGAATGAGAAGGTGATGAATTCTGGGCGCCCGCGTGGCAGCCAGGCTATTTCAGTGTGTGTGGAGTCGTGCGCGGCGCGCGCGAGCAGAACTCTAATGAAGTTTCTGTAGGCGACCGCTGCTTAAGATTAGATGGTGATTACAGTGTGGGTGGTGGTAATTATGCTGTTGGTGGTTTGTTTGATTCTCGGCGTTGACTTTGTCAAGGACGGCGGCGTCGATCCCAGCGCTGCTCCCAACCGAGCTTGATTCCTATCGTGCTCGTGCCCTTCCTCAGAGTCATTCTCAACTTAGCCGGGAGGAGGATAATTAACGATTGAAAGTGACGAACACGCGTTCCACATGATGACCTCGAACCAAAGCGGCCCGTCTCTACATGCCGCGAATCACAGGACAGCTCGGGCCACACAGGGTGGTCGAGAGAGAGAGAGAGAGAGAGACTCTGTGAGTGGCACAGAGAGATTTTATTGTATTTGTGATAGATGCAACAGATGTGGCCTTCTCCATTTCCCCAGTAGAGACTCCACTCCTATAGACACGAGTATGTGTGTGTGTGTGTGTGAGTTCACACACGAGGCGCACTCAACTCACGCCACCCCACACAAACGCACAGCACAGCCTGTGACTGGGGGTGAGGGGGGCAGTCTCTTTTCTGGACTGTCCTTGTGTGGCCGCCCCGATGGCAGCTTTGGAATGTGTCTCTTTTGCTGAGCCATGTGGCCTCCCTGCCTTTCCTGAACATGTGTGTGCTTGTGTGTGCCTGTGCGACTCACTCTGCCATTAACATGTAGCAGGTGTGTGTGTGTGCATATTTTCCCCCCTCTCTCTCTTTTGTGTGACGGGCAACAGAGCAGATCGTGAACAGAGAGAGGGGGAGTGAGGGAGGGAGGGAGTGAGTGAGTGAGTGAGAAAGGGAGGGAGGATGCGAGAGCGAAAATCATTTCCATCCTTTGCGCTCCGCGGACAGCAGTGGAGTAGGCAGTCTCCCTCCTCAGCCCAGCCCTCCAGTTCAGACGTGAGCACGGGGCAAAGCCCGAGAGCCCACCGCCGCACGCACACACACACACGGCCAGCTATGGGGAACCGGACCATGAGGAAGGTGGCTCTTCTGTTGGTGAGTGGGGCGGAAGGACCGTGCGATGAGGGCGATGTGTAAGGTGGCAGAGTCTGATGTGGCATGCGTGTGTTTGCCCACGTAGTGCCAGTGGTGACTAATTTTATAGCTTGTGCCAGGCTGAGTCCGAGGCATTGCTGTCTGTCGTCTTACTTACTTGCCATCTACTGTCATCATCATGTGTGACTGTCTGTGTCCTTTGCATTTGAGTGGCCTGTGCTGTGTCTTTGAGTGTGTGGTATGATTAGGCTACGTTTATCTGATGAGAGTGGTCAGGTGGTTTGATCTTCTGCTTCATACCTTGTCACAGCACCTTCAATTTCCTTGTACCTTTGCAAAAAGTGACATACAGACCAGATCTATCTATTCGTCCAAAGGATGAGGGAGCACTTGAATCAGCCAGACATAGAAAAACCTCTGAACTTTTGGAGGGAAGTCTCTGAACTTCTGTATTATTGACGACACTGTGACACTAATTGTATATTGTGATTTTTGTTTTAAAAATGTTATTTCCTGTAGCCGTTCACACTGATGTGAAACCAGGGCTCAATTCCAGCTTTTAGACCCCTCTCCTCACATATCCTCACCTTCGTGATCACAGACGGGTGAGGAGGAGGATGCCGCAACTTGGCCACTGCTCCGGCTGAGGCTCATGGCAGCCGAGAGGAGGCACGATCAGGACAGGAGATGACTGCTCTGCTCTTTTGAACTCCTCAAAATGATGCACTGTAGGGAGCTGTTGTCTCTGTCACTCTCTACACAGATTCCTTGTCATATTTTGGGCTGGAGCTTAGGGAGTCAAAGTGATTAGATAATTTACCTCAGGAGGATCCGCTCAATCTGTCGGCTAAATGGCACAGCCATGGTGGCTGTTTTCAGCTCAGTCTTGATGTCTGTGAAAATGCAGCATAAAGATTTATCTTGGATTACTAATGAAATCTGTCAAGCCTGAAAAGGGTCAATCCTGCCCTTGGACTGTGAGGATAACGACACTTTGACCTCTGCCACTTAAACTTGTGCAAGACTCCTCAACCCTGCTATAGTGTCTGTCTCTTCACATCCTAGCAACAGAAATATTTCATATGAGGTGACCCTGTTTGCTGTGGTTTATGTGGGAGAATAACTGGGTCAACTAACTTGTCGGAAACTCTCCAAAACTCTTTCCAACAAACATTTTTCCTCAGTTCTGGAGTAAAAGGACTGAAAATAGATCTTTTCATCTTCAGTCAGCTAGGCTTTTTTACTTTTTTTATTTTTCCAAAGCTCTGTGTACACGTGCACTCATGTTCAAATGTGTGGACCAGTACTTCACCATCTCATCACGCTTTTCATCATGTTGTGGCAATCTGCTTTCTCTAGAGCGCTCCGCTCTAGAATCTTTGGTGCTAACAGACATGCATTATTGTGTGTTGTCATTGAGATGCATTTCTCAGCCACAGATTGCTGAGTACCTGTTGCAGAATGATTTATTAATATGATATCTCTCCATCATCAGGATTCACCAGGTGAATTTGCAGGTATGCAGTACAGGTGTGCTTTTGGTCTGCGCCACCAGGTTGTCATTACCTTGTTGAGGTGGTGTTGGTGCCATCAGAGTGAGAGGCTTGTGATGGTTTTAAGGAGACACCATAGAATGAATAAAGCAGTGTTAGAAAAAAAAGCAGGCTTTTGAAATATTTCACAGGGGTTGGGGAATTGCTGCCATGGAAAATTTACATGAAAGAACTGGAGGCAAAGTCTCTATACTGAGAAAACATATTTGGAAACCAGCTTCAGCTGTGAAACCGCAGGCAATCTTACTTTTGAAGGAAAGTCTCTGATTTGTTAATCCATCACTTGAAGTTCTAGAGGCTCCTACCAGCGCTTTTCCCCATCCTTTGAAGAAACCATTTTGTGCTTCTGGAATCCCGGAGCTTTTGTGAAGGCAGATAGTTCAGAGTAAACTGTGGCATGAACTAGGCTACTTCCACTCCCTACAATAAGCCCTAGAAGACAGAAATACATTTTGTAAGCGTGCATAAAAGCCGTATAATCATGTTTGTGACATGATCTGGTCTCTCCAGTTATTCTGGCTTTTTGATGCCTGGGCCATGACGGTCATGTATGTAAAATACAGTGTGCCGTCCTCTTGTTGGTAGTTCCATTTCTGTGAAATTCAATACACAATGTGCATAAATCTACCATGTGGTCGTATCTCTTTAAGCAGAAGAAAGTCATGCTGTAGACATGGGCTGAAAGCTGGCCTCGTATTTCCTTTCTGTGACCCTGCCACACCCTGTCAAAGAATACCCTCGAAAACATGTGTTATGGCTTAGGGATGCCATTGACCAGACTTTACTCCCTCTCTCTGTGTGTGTGTGTGTGTGTGTGTGTGTGTAGGGTTATGCCCTTTAACAGCCATAATCTGGCAGACAATAGGGGGACACATTTAGCCGCTTTGAACACGGGGGACAAATGTGGTGGGTGTTGAGCAGCACACCTCTGGTGAGGCTCTCGGGCCTCTCTGACATGCCAGTGCATGTGTGCGGCTCGGGGTGAGCGCGGCTGCATATCTCTTTGTATCTGAATGCTTGAATGGCTGTGGTGTTTGACAAAGAGAATGGGCGCCATACATTGTGCTAGTGTGCATTACGTGTGTGTTGGTCACATTGTTTGGATCCATTTTGGACCCAGAGCGACTCCAGACAATGTGCCGACCCATCAATGCCAAGGCCCTTCCGGCCATGGGATGCCTGGTTTGATGCTCTGCGCAATCTTTTTATAGCAGGCTGTTACACCTGTGACTAGGAGGGGGCTTGCAACCTGCAGCCTGACTGAGTGTTAGTGGACTAAAGGTCTTATTCAGTTTCTCGTGAAAGAGAGAGAACTGTATTGGATTTGGTCAGTCCTCGGGGTGTTTCTGCGTCTGACTTGACTCTCTCAAGCAAGTTTAGGTCAGATGATTAAAAATGTTTTCAGTTCTGAAATGGAGAGACTCAGTGCTCAAGGTTACAGCTGAGTGTCTGGTATGATAGCAAGTCTGCAAGTTATTTCAGCGCAAGCTCCAGCTATACCCAGAGAGGGGCATTATCTCAGAAGAAATGAGCTTTATCTGGCTTATGAGTGCAAATAAACACATTTGACATCGTCTCTCTCTCTCTCTCTCTCTCTCTCTCTCGCTCTATCTCGATGTCGCACATGCTAGCTAAAGTGGAGTATACAACCAGCTTTGCGATAGAAGTGAAAGATTTATTGATGAGCCCGCCATCTCCAAATGAGAAGATTAATGAGTTGTCTGTTTTGAATGATTCAAATAGGGTCGCTGTTATTTCTGTTTGCTTTTAATGAGTGCGCTTTGGCAATCTCACTTGGTTGAGTGAACATGAATATTCAGTATGTCTCTTAGTATATTTCCAAGTCCTTCACCTTGCTGTTTGGGTCGTGTGGCATCCAAAAACACTAACGTGTTATACCTTACCTTGTCCTGACAAGTTTTTTGGGGTTTTTTTTTGACTCCTTGGGCAAGTGATTTTCTATTTATTTGATGAAACATGTTCATCTGTAAACCTGAGCATGAATATTGTTCTCTTGTCTACTGCTGGTATAGTTAGTGTTGCCTCAGTATCAAAAGTAGCACGTCCTCTCCCAGTGCAGGCACTACTCTTACAGGGTTTGTTTTGTGTTTTGCTCGCCTCTCCACCAGTGCTTAATTAAGACACGGAGGGCATGCTGCGAGAACTCTGCGGTCAATCGTTGTCTCTAATCAGTCTCTGATGCACCACGACCGGGAAGCAACATTTCCCCTGGGCGTGAAGGGAAAAGGGAAGTAGCCGCTCGGGCCTCCTGCGCAGTGGGTGAGAAGAGGAAGTGGTGTCGGGGCAGACAGGCCACTAATCCCTGTCCTGTTGATCGCAGAAGCGGGCATTAGCTCTAATGAGAGACACTGAGCTAGCCTCACTTCTCTCTGGCGGCGGAGCCGCGGGCACCAACACCTCTCTGCCTTCCCTGGCCGTGGGCTGCCTCCGTGTCGCTGTGCCACCGTCGGAGCTCTCGCCCGCTGATAAGCAGAGCTCTCATTAGCTGCAGAATTAGCAGCCCGCACGGAGCAGTCATTTGATCGCTAAGTGGCTTAAAGGCGGCGATAACATGTGGTATTAAAGAGCAGAGTATGATTCTCCTCCCGCCCCACATCCAACGCCTCTTTGAGTGGGAACTCCAGCTGAGGTGGGCCGATCAGAGCTCCGCGGCACAAAAGGGGCCCACGACCTCATTTCCTGGCTCCAGCGCTCGCCACTCTCTAATTGGCCAGTGCCCTTACAGGCCCTCCTGGCAGTGGCCGTCTTGCTTTTACTTGGGCTGCTGGTGGCTTATGAGTGAAGGCCCGTTCCCTGGGCTCCTCTCCTCTGGCCATGTGTGTGCTCCTGGTGGCTTCCCTGGCGTGGTGAGCCAGACCGGGCCCCCCCTGCGTCTCCGGCACATCTGCTGTATAGGCAGCATGTAGTGCCATCACTTCACAGGCTGCTGGATAAATCTTTCATCATGGCTTAATTAAGAATGGCTTCTCTGTGGCAGCGCGGGTTCCCTGGGGCCCGCAGGCCCGGCTTCAAGGCTGCGAGTCCCTTGCCAGGGCCGACTCCCCAGCCCAGCTGCCTGCCTGTGGCTCAGGTTGCCTAGCCTCCCTAATATCGAATATAGCACAGAGTGATTCTGAGCGAAGTCGTCACTGTACTGTCACACGTGTCCTTACCTGCACTGTCTATGAATCAAACTGTGAATCTGGCTGTTGCTGTTCTTTGATCGTGCCACAAGCTGGATGTGGGTTTCTATGCTGAGTGGTGCACAGTGTTTCGGGAACAGTTGTGGACGTGTGTATCAGTGTGCTGAGGGCAGCCCCAGCACTCAAGGCTTCTCCCGGCTGTCTCTGGAATCCTAAGTGCTCAAAGTGGACCATGGGGGAATGTCTTTGGCATCTTTGCACTTCAAGCACCAACACAAAATGTATAGCCCTTGCCCTTACCCAGTGTGAGTAGATGTGTGGGAATACACACATCCACTCTAGCTCCATCTAAGTTTACTCCATATGAAAACATTGTTGAAACCATAAGCAGTCAAGTTTGTTCCATGTGTTGAGTTTGATTGTGTGTTTTGCTGATTGCAAGGAAAATATTTCTTCCATTATCAGTGTTTAACTGTGTGTGTGATGCTACTAGAAACTAGGGGTGGGAATTGGCAAAAGAATGACAATTCGATACTATTGCGATATTTGGGCCACAATTCGATATTATTGCGATTCTACACACATTGCGATACAACAAGTATTGCGATTCGATTCTGCGATATATTGCTATTCATGTCTCTCATATTGTTCGAAGGCATTACAAAAAATAAGGAAAATAACACTGTTCAACTCACTTTGTCATGGCATGGTGCATATCAAGGTCCTTACTATTTGCTTTTTGTTGAGAACCGAAACACACCCACACTTTCGATTTGAAATTGCCGTTGAATGGACAATAAAACGCCACAACAAGCGTCACCTTGAGAGCGTAATATATTGAAATTCCCCCTTGGGGATCAATAAAGTATTTATCTATCTATATATCTATCTATCTAACAAATGTAATGTGATCAGAGTAAACCCTGAGTAAACTCGCCTCAAATAAAAGTAAAATAGATAATTAAATTATATAATTAAGTATTGCGATACTTGAGCTACTCGTATCGATATAATTGCATGCACAAAATATTGCGATACTGAACAGAATCGATTTTTTCCCCCACCACTACTAGAAACACTTATGACGTAAAGCTTCACTTGTGGGCGTCTGCAGGTCTTGAAGTTGCATTGTTCATTCTGCGAGTCTTCAGTATATCGTATATAGTACTGTATGTTGTCATTCCACTTTCACACATAGTCTGGCAGTGTCTGATATATCCAGAAAGGAATGATTATGCGTATACATTCATGAATATAAGTTTTTGCATTTGTAAAAAAGCTGTTGGCAGAAGTGGCACCTCGTTAGAAATGAGTTCCAATGAGGCATTAATAATTGCTGCCGCTGGTGTTTCTGACCAGTGGCAGTTGGTGACCAAGCATGCTCACTTGTCGGATGATTCAGCAGTTGTTGGTGCGGAAGGTGAGGGTGACCGCGCGCTACATTTGGTGGGCAGGCTCTAACTGGTGACATGGCAGATGGCCACTGAAGTTTGGCTCTTTCAACATGCGGCTCAGACACCTGCCTTGATCACCCGCTTCATTATGTATTTCTGAGGTTTAGTTATTTGCTCTGTTTCTGTAATGGATCAGAGTTTGTCCAGGGCTTTTGAGGCAGGTTACATTCATTTTAACATAACATCTTCCCCTTGCTGTCTTTGATGGCTCTACACTGTGGAATTGGCTGGTTGAGAATGTGAGCTGTGTGTGTGTGTGTGTGTGTGTGTGTGTGTGTGTGTGTGTGTGTGCGATGTGCATGGATGTTTGGCCAGGAAGATTCAGACTAACTATGTGCATGATACACTGTTGCTCACAATTCACGCACACACACCTGTGTAAGGTGACATTTGCCAAGCTCTGCTAGAATGGTGCAGGGGAGAGGCAAACAAACACACAGCCTGATACATTGTCATTATCATGCAGCCACTTGCCCCCTCCCACACACTCATTCCTACACACACACACACACACACACACACACACACACACACACACACATGCACATCTGCCCATTTGTGCGTAAATTCACCACACCCTCTCTGCGCTGGGACGCGGTGGCTTCCTCTCCCACCCAGCATGTGCTCAGGAAGCGGAACGCTGGGCGGCGCGTGGCAGTAGCAGGTGTGCCCGGCGGCCGCTGGCACC
Organism: Sardina pilchardus; assembly: GCF_963854185.1. Classification (NCBI taxonomy): domain Eukaryota; kingdom Metazoa; phylum Chordata; class Actinopteri; order Clupeiformes; family Clupeidae; genus Sardina; species Sardina pilchardus. The sequence continues at coordinate 9,480,545 of NC_084995.1, forward strand.
TCGCTGCTCCGGCGGGCACTTGTGACGCCGATGTGCGCCGAACCGCTCCGACCGCAGCCCCGCGACCGCAGCGTCGCACCTCCTCTGCCTTTGTGGGAGTGAAGAGTGGGTCACACCGCTCTCCTCCGCCTCTGTGCACACACACACACACACACATACACACACACACACACACACACACACACACAGCCACACAGCCACACAGAGCCAGCCCAGCCATGCTCACACTCTTCTTCAGAGACACTCTTTTAGAAGAAACCCCCGTTAGCCAGCTGTTGCTATGCAACCTCGTGACTGTCGCAGAGACGTGGTGGAGAGCGAGAGGGAGGGAGACTGTAGTGAGGAGGCTGAGGTGAAATGGAACAGAAACGACTCCAGTCTTCTTGGACATCGCTCAACTTCAACTACACTGGTGTTCAGCTCCCTGTTAGCTACAGGCTAGCTGGTTTTATCCACTTCCAGTGAATTATGCTAAGCTAGGCTACCGTGTCAGACTGGGCTGTCACATTCACTGAGAAGAGTATCCTCCTATCTGTGAGGTCGACAGAAAATAAGCTAATTACCCTAAAGGTTGGCGTGCTGCTTTTAAGAACCAAATCCAAAAATATAAAGACAAAAAAAAACATTCTTTCTGACAGTATTTGTTAATTTATAACTCATCACTCTAAAAAGCATCACTGAGGAGGGAGATGCCTTCTTCCTACCACAAAAAAGTTCTGCATACATCCACTGGAGGGCACCAATGACCCGACAGGTGCTTTAGTTTTGGTCCTCTTTCTCCACCTTATCTGCCATCTGAATGAGCCATCCTCCTTCCTGCTCCTCGTCCTCCCCTGCAAGTCTCTCACACAGACTGACCCTGCATCAGTTAGTGCAGACGTTAAGCGCCGAGGCAGAAGCCGGAGAGATGGAGCGCCGGCCGGCTGCTGCCACTGCAGCTGTTCCTTCCGCCCAGGAGCTCAATCCCAGGCTTCCTCCTTAACGAGCCGTTTCCCATCTGCTGCTGGGCCTCTGCCAGCCTGGACACAGTGGCCACCAGAATGTGCCAAACCACTGAGCTGGTGAGATGGCAGCCGTGGGCCCCCTGCACAGTGCACACACGAATGTCTTTTCTTGACTGCAGACCCGCATGGGACAGACGCCACGGATGTCCAGTCAGTGTTCCTCTGCCTTTGGTCACCCGTGCGTGAGGGTATATTTAGAATGCAGGGAAATTCCTCACCGTCCATTGCATCTGTCCTTGCTCAACTGTAGGCTGAGCTAGGCAGCATTGTTGTAGACGACCATGGATTAGACTGGCACATGTCTGCCTGCCCCATTGTCTGCTGCAGACTGTTTGGCGTTTATGTGAATGAGGGGGCATGTAAGTGTGTGTTGCTGCAGGCATTAGGGCAATTATTAGATGGAGCCAGAGCTGTGCATTTTTAAGTCTCGCCCCACTAAGGCATCTTTTATGTCTGACTGTCCAACTTTCCACAGTGGAAGAATGCAACGGAATAACAGCCACTAATTTCTGTTGCCGCAGTGATGTTCAGGCCCCAAGAAAACCCTTATTTAGGAATATTTCTCCCCTAAGCGACCCCGGCATAAAGATTCATTGCCACTTGAAATTTTAATCTCCCTTGCTCTGGTTACACTTGCAAATGAGTTGTCTGCAGAGCTTTGTGTTGTGTGTCTGTAGAGATGTGTGGGTGTGTGAGCTTGAGAGCATTTGTGTTCTTTGGGGAGAGTATGTGGCTATCGCTACTAATTTGTGTGTGGAGTGTTTGACATTGAGAGGAAAAGAGGAGAGAACATTGTGGAGAAAACATGAAAAGCAGAACTCGTTGTAAAACTCCTGGAATTCAGTTTTTCGAGGAGAATGAAAGTAGCTAATGAAAGTACCTAAAGACTAATAATAGGACTCCGATTGAAAAATGCCAGAGTTTTGCATTAACCTTGAGGTCTCATTAATAAGAGCACAATGCAAACTTAGTATAGGTGGCCTGCTTTCTCTCCAGACAAGTTTTGTTTTGAGAGCTGGCTTTAACCTGGCCTCACCCTCCTGTATCTTGGCTCATTCCCTTCCACTGAGACAACAGTCTGGCCACAGTCAATGCACCACTGTTTCCCTCAGCCAACAGGGGCGCCAACCAATTGGCTTCAAGAGGGGATGGCATTACTTTCCAAATCAAAAGTGGTAGAGTTATTGTTGGAGGAAGAAGCAAATAAAACAATATTACAACACTAGTCAATCTAGTGAACATCAAGGAATTGCAACCGGAAGAATGTGTACATTTATACAGCAATGAGCAATGTTAATACGTTTCCTCAATGCTGATGTGATTTATTATGATTTGCACAGGTTTGTGCTGCAGTAGGAAGTCATGTTAAGAATCCCTGATCAATACAAGTGGTTAAGTTGGATCAATGATTTCAAAGTTAACGCAAAGTCAATGCAGATTGTGATGCTACCATTGGAGACTTATGCCAATGGATCATCCCCAGACCCTGTTCATGGAGTGAATGAGTTTGGTGGTATGAGACTAGACTGTAATGTGGTGAGCACAGAGAGAGGGAGATGAGTTACTGCTGAGATACACAGTAGGCAGAGCAGAGTGTAGTAGCCCAGGCAGTCAGAGAGGCCCAGTCACTCACCCAGCTCTGGAGGTGCAGTACGAGGAGAACTTGGTTCTTTATAAACAACAAGCTGTCTGTGTGTGGTCTGGGCTTCGTTAAAATCCCAGAGCAATCCATCAGAGTGTGGTCTTTGGAGGCTTTTTTTGTTACATGCCCTATATGCGTGCACTGGGGTTGTCCTAGGAATTGGCCGATCTTATCCAGATGTGTACATGAGTAATTGTGTTGTCATGGCTACAGATATAGATTTGCATTTGTTTGTGAACTTGAATAGCTAACTAGGTTGACATCACCAAAAGTAGAATGCAGTTTGATGAATTATATATATTATATATATTTTATTGTGCTATTGAGGGAGAAGGGGATGCTTACCATTTTTGTACAACCTAAATGAATGTTATTCATGATTTAAATCTCTCTCAGGAAATCTGCATTACAGTAAATATGACATACTGTAGAATGGAACATTTGACCTTTTACCTATTATGTCAACATAAAAGGCATGCAACTTTAGTCTGTCAAAAACATGACGCTAGTATTAGCCCATTTACGAGCCTACAATTAAGCTGGCGAATAATGGCCCACATTAGCAGATATCTACAGTAGCACCCCTCATGTTTGTCTGGCACCCACATGAATAATTAAGTTAGCTTTGTGCTGACTAGCTTGGTGGAGGTTGTGGCTTCCTCTGTCCAGTAGAAAGTGTTTACTGAATTTGTTGATCTTCAGTGGGCTCAGGGGAAAATGGCCTTTGACCTTTGGTCTTCCTGACTTCTTACACTTAATATCAAGATAATGTGTGCGTGTGTCTTCATGTCAGTTTTTTCTTGGTTGAGTTTTAGCTCCCACTCCCAGTTAAACCGTTGGCCTGTGTTCAGGAATTAGCATTGTGACATCCTAATATTATTATGTCTGGTATTGTTCAAAACACTGGTAACATGGGGTTACTTGGTTAAAAGGAAATCTATATAAAAAGTGGGTCTGGCATGCAGGAGGCTTTGGCCTGCATTCCATGGGACCCCAGGTTAAATCCCTTGGATATCTGGCATTCCCTCCAATTAACCAGGACTGATCATGTTATCAGACTGCAGCTCAGCTATGCACGTCCAGCACATAGTTCTGTGTGGTGGGATTAGTCAAAAAGCTGATGGAGGACCTTCCTATGGTTACCTCTTCCTCTCTTGGATGATCACTGAGTTGAAGGAAACTGTTAGAATGAACTAGAGCAACAAAACCGACCAAAACAAAAATTGTCTTCTCTAGACACCTTTATCATTCTGCTTTCTAAACTGTATTCTGCTAAATAGCTGATGCCGATCTTACATGTAGGAATATGTGGTATGACGGTGTGTTAACCACTGTTAAAATGCTTGCACAAATGATCACTCAGTTACAGCCATAAACAAATGAGAAACACGCTATTCTGATGACTGCTAGAATTTTCACATCGGCTCTTCGATCGGTCATGGAAATAGGACTGTCCCGCCTACTGTACTAGCTGACTGATTGCTTTTGGGTCATTCCGAGGTAAATGAGATAAGGTTGTTGTTGCACCCTCTCAACATTGTTCAAACATTGCACCATGACTGGGTGCGAAGACCAAGGCTTTAGAGTATTTCTGTTCAAATCCCATGTCTTCACATTTTTATGCCCTTTATGTTGGTCCTATTTCAGTTTTTACAGCCTGAAATATAGTTTGGGAAGCCATATTTGGGCATTAATAAGTATAATTCATAGCAAGTCCAAACTTTGTTGGATGGAAGAAACATTTTCAGGATGACTGAACCATTAAAAGTTTGTACGCCATGCTCACTGATTTTATTTAAGGCCCAATATTCAGAAAAGCTATACTTAATCTCTTCATGTTCATATGTTGTAGAGACCTACAATATTGGCACAATGTTAACAAAGTTAAGTTAAGTTGCTAACTTATTACTGGATGATGTTGTGTGTACAAAGATGACTTTAAAATACCCCTGAATATCACTCTTTCTGCTTTGTTCCAAATCCAGAGAAAGAATCCAGTCCAATGAATCAGTACAGTAAATCAGAGGTTAAAAATGAAAACATTGGCATTGCACAAAGTGGCCTAAACATTATGTAGACAAACTTTGAGCAGAGCAAAATCTGAGCTGTTTTACATTATTCAAACAATTAAATTATGCATAGCACTTAGTCTAACTTTGAGACTTGGCTTACGGATCACTTACATATTTAAGTGCCATATGGATACCGATCCATTTTGATTTTCCTTGTTTTTCACTGACAAAAACTTTTCTGAAATGTAAAACTAATAGTAAAGTATCTGTCTCTGCTTTGTGGGAATAATGCCACAACAACCGTTAACATGCACTCTAACTGAGACATACTTTCATTTTGGCATTGACCTGACGCTCAAGACTGACTGGAATTTCACAGTACACGTGAACTACTTCCATAGCATTCGAGCTCTCTCTCTCTCTCTCTCTCTCTCTCTCTCTCTCTCTCTCTCTCTCTCTCTCTCTCTCTCTCTCTCTCTCTCTCTCTCTCTCTCTCTCTGCGGCTTGCTCACTAGCATTTGCTACCTCTATATTAAGACGCTCCATGCTCAGCATGTTTGTCCCATGGACGCAAGAGATCGACGCACAGCCCGGGAGTGGAACGCCCGCCGTGGCCCTGCTGAGCTGGGGCTGGAGGAGGGTGAGAGGTGTGAAAGAGAGCCCGTCCATCCAGACGCATGGGCAAAGGGAGCCTTGTCGAAGCGGTCCTGTTATGCATCGGGACACCTGTCCCTTGGGTGATTGGCCCAGCCCTAAATAAGCCCATGCGCCTGGCTCTTGGATGTGCGGAGGGTATGACAGGAATGCTATGGAACTCTGACCACAGGTTCGGTTAAATGAATGTTGATGTGGTGACTATTTTCTCAATTGTGGGAGAATCGAACCCCACTTCGATGTGTTTGCTGTTCTACAGCGGCCTGTGGGGAAGGTCATTTTGGTCATTTCTACTGGCCTAGCAGCAGGATCTGCTCTTCTCTCCTGCGGAGCCGAGAGGATGGGTCAGGGTGCCAGAGGAAGCTGCAGGGGTGACATGTGCATCCACATTCCTCTGGTTTGGAGCTGGGTCCATGTGTGACTCGGCAAGGGGGACAGAGAGGACTCCCACCTCCACCACCTCCACCACCACCACCACCCCGCCCCTCCACAGGCACGGCAGCAGCTGTTTAGCCTGGCAGACGCGCTGGTGACATCACACGCCTGGATATTTTAAAGGGGCCAGCGTGGCTGGGGAGGTTGGCTTGCAGTGGACACTCAAAGCAGAACAACACTGAGAACTGCTGTCTACGGCTAGTGCCCAGAGGTCTCCAAGAACGACCCCCTCACCACTCTTACTCAGACCAAGTGGTTTGGTGCTTCTGCACTCTGAACCAACACCCTTCCGAGTTATTCTCTGGGATATGACCTACTAGCCTTGTGCTGGCAATGCTCCTGCATTGCCCTATCCCCCACTTTGCGTCCTCCAGCTCCCGAAGGAAGATGCCTAAAGCTTCTGGTAAAGAGAAAGCCCCCCAGGCACCTCCCGAGTGTCAGGCTTTGGACTTGGTCGACCCCGTAGAGGTGACCAAAGAAACCTTGCCTCAACAGAAGGTGCTCAAGATCTTTAGAATCAACATAATCACCCATGGACTCCCTTTCTGTCGTAGGCAGGTGAGTCGTGACCTTGGGATTCATGGTGACTGTTGTGGTGTGAGGTTTAAGTTTATATTCAGCCTAATTATGAGGCCATTGAAACATTGAGTCGGTCTTGCTGAAATGCTTTGTCATGGCAATGCTTATGAAACCTGAGTGCTCTGGTTGTACACATTTCTGAGCTTTTGAAAGAGTTACATCATTACATACTTTCAGTTGTTTTTTTGATTATTTTTTTTCATTTGAACAAGTGAACACATTTTGAATAGAAACGTAATGCAACATAAAGTTTCAAAGCCTTAAAAGTAGAAGTGGCTTGTGAAGTCATAAAATAAAGGTAGCTTATGAGGAGATGCTATTTCAAATCCTGTACACAAGATATTGTCAATAAACAGTTAAGGTTATGAATAGTATAACTCAGTTTTTGGCATAGACTTTCGTTTATCATTCATTGCTCATATTGGGATTCACATAATGTGCCAGGCTTTGTCCAATAGATATGCAAATTGAAACACAGCAAGAATCATCATACGAAAGAATTCGAAGTGTTAATTGAAATGATATAGGGTTTATTTCAGTATCAACATGTGTGTCGTTTGTCGTTTATTTCAGTATCAATATGTGAGTCGCTTGTTGTAGTGTTTGCGTGGGCGGTAGAGTGGTTACGGCATCTGTATTTGCCAACTAAACTGTTACTATGCTAAACGAGACATGTTTTATGCCAAGCAATGTGGATTGTAACATTTAATATCTGCCATACATGTCATGCTCCTAGATGTGGAGAGGAAGATTGTGGAGGTGGATAGATGGCATTTCTTTGCGATATGAGCAGTTAAAGTCCAATACGCAGGGGCAGGAGACGCAGATCGTCTGCGCATGCGTTTGTGGCCCAGACTTCCCAATGCGGCCTCTAAGACCCCAACCCGTGACCTTAAAAAGGCTACATGCAAACTTCCTATTTATAGTGCCTGCATAGGGAAAGGCACATAGCGAAATGCATTGATCATCGCGTGAAATAGGTGTCCTGCTGTCCTGTAGACCCCTACTGAATAGTCCGAGAATTTACAAAAGTGGGTGTGGTTGAGCCAGGAGTGGTAGCAGAGAGGTCTTTCTCTTGTGAGCATCAAGCTCAGTGATGTTAGCATTTCGTGTGGGACGTGAATGCAATGTTACACCTCGACAACTGGTCCAAGGCTTATGATACTACCAGTATCCTGAACCTAAGCTATAATAAGCTGTTAAATGTTTTGGAAAAAACAGGGTGTTGTTCAATGTCAAGCGATTTGGTGCAACATGGCAAGTGGCCGGGGTGAAGTAATTACTGGAATCATGTTCCATTTTGAGAAATCACTCTAGTAGCCTCCAAGGGACACTGTTTGCCTGAGTGAGTGCTTTATATAGTATTGCACATCGCGACAACAACTTCAAAAGGTGAATGCTGGTGCCGTGGTCCTTATTCCTGAGCAAGAGTGCAGTGAGGCCTTTCCAAATAGAATCACTAAGTTTTATGTAGTAGTTAGCCCTGTTGGGAAGAGGACATGTTGGAGCCTTTGGGTCGCGAGGGCGATTTCCAAATTAGGATGGTGAATAGTGACCGGAATCAAGTGGGAGAGATAGACGGGGTGGGATTGGGAAATGCCCGTGTTTCGGATTCTAACCTTGGACAGTTGGTCTGCTTGGGCACTTGGATGCAAATCTAGGACGGACGCGGCAGCCACTTTTATTATTACTAGTATTATTATTACTATTATTATTACTAGTAGGAGTAGGAGTAGGAGTAGGAGTAGGAGTAGGAGTAGGAGTAGGAGTAGGAGTAGGAGTAGGAGTAGGAGTAGGAGGAAGTTGTTGCTAATAACAGAAAACTGTAATGTGAACACAAAATGGAGCAGTTGTAAGGCAGATACCAGAATCATAATTCAGTCTTCTTTACAGATGAAATGTCAAAAAAAATGGCAACATTCTGAGTGAGCATCACACAGCAAATTACTACATGCTAGGACCGATGAATCATTTCAAAAGTCCCTCCCTTTTGGCAATATATCAGAGATCTCTTTTTACTCCATAACAGATTTTAGATTTTCATTTGTTTGATTTGAAGCTGGATGACATCTCTGAATCTTTCAGAATTTAAATGGGATTCTTGATAGCTGTTGGAATTTCACATGAGTGCTGGGTATTATTGATTCCATGCAGAGCTTCAGAATAGTCTTTCAGAAGAGCAGAATGCTTGGAAAGGACCTGCCAATTATCAATGGTCACATAAGTCAATAAAAATGTACTGTGACTAGTTACATGTGAGACTAATTCGTCCCAGTTTTGGTTTTCAAATGGTATAAGGAAAAAATAAACCTTTTTTCTTGGGCAGTTATTCCAATCCTTTGTAGATGTCATCATGCTTGTATTGAAATTTGGTATGTTTACTTTGCACACACCTCTCACAAAGAGTCCCCCATCACCCCATATCAGTAATGTGCACACCATTCTTTTTGGGATTATTGCATTTTCAGGGGCTGTACAAATATTTCTTGCACAGTTTCTTTGTTCTTAAGTTGTTCTTAAGAACAAGTTTTCTTTTTTATTGGTCTTTGTTACTCGCTTATATTGAAATGACCACCTGCTGGGAACATCAGAACATCAGAAACGCCCTACATTCTCTACAGAATCCTTAAAAGTAGCCGTCTATAAAACTAGGGGTCTCCAGGGATTCCCCGCTGAAGATTGTGCATGTAGGGTTTCCATGAAAGCCTTCCGCAACTCCAACAGAAGCAGCTGGCACCAGTGAATGAAATAGCTGAGATTTCTCTTGGATCTTAGTGGGCCGGCAGGACTGTGTTCCCCACAGCCGTTGCCCAGCAAGTTCATTCTTCAAAGTCTTGAGGAGGGCTTACCGGAGACACTTTTATTTCTCTCACCAAGTGCTGATACAATTATAGTGTACTTTGAAGATGTAGTGACTTAATTGTTGAACATGTTACTTCAGGATATTACGAATGGTAGTAAATGGCTTATGCTTATGATGCCCTGGGTGTTTCTCTCATTCTTAGAAAAGGTCCTTATACTGTCAAAATACAGAACTTGTGATAATGTGGTCCAACTTCTGAATGCTGAAATGAAGTAAGCCCAATTTTGTTATTATAAATAGCACATGATGAGTTCCCAATTCAAATGTGCCAACAGGTCTTTCTCGATTCCCATGCTTGAGCTAGCATCCAGCTGTTGCAGAGATGGTTATCAGGCACTGTAGCCTTTATGGCAGGGCGCTTGAGAGCTGATATTGGTTTCCGCTCCCACCCCCACCCTTCCGTGTAATTTGGGTAAAGTGATCTGGACCTGCCCATCTCAGCTATGCCACATCCCTGTCCACTGCAGCATGTGCCAGTTGCTGTCCATGCAGAATTTTGCCTGAGGTCTTCTTGTGAAGGAGCATGTGTTCAGGCGCATGCATTGTGAAAAGCTCAGATTTGAACACACAAAGTAGACAAAATCTCTTGAATAATTGCGGACTTGCTGTTCACTTGGAAGCGTTATGCAGATATCATTTGCCTTTTGAGTATCTAGCCACATCTGTGATGGGTCTTGGTGCCAGTGTTAAGATCTTTTGCCTATTTTGATAGGAGCTTGTGTTGAGCTTGAGAGTGTTTTTGGTGAGCACATATGTAGCTACCTTTTGAGTGTGAGTATGTGTGTGGACATGGGAGAGGGATGCGGGCTGTGAGCAATGTGACACTCCACCAGGATTTGGCTCTTGAAGGTGGGTGCGGATTGCGACCCAGCGGTCGTATGTCTTCCTGAGACCGAAAACACCCTGTCGCCCTACGACTCATACCCGTTTCCAAAAGGTTTAGATTAAAAAAAAAAAACAGAAAAAAAACCAAGCAGGTTGTTTTTAAGAGCCGACACAGCTCCCTCGCGCCTGCCTGTGGAGGGCCCCCACGGCTCCAATCTCTGCAAACTGTTTCTGTTTGTTTACCACTCCACCACAAAACACGATGTGCTACAATTACCTTTAGCAGTTGCCAGTGTGAGTCATTAGGTTCAAAGTAAAGCCAACCTCACTATCTGACATTGAGACCTTATGTTTGGTGGATAGAAATCTATTACTGCGTGTTTACTGACCTGCTGTGGTCTGTTCACCTATTCCCTCAGAAACCTGCTCTCTATCTCTGGGGAATATATTTTTTTTAAATTCCATCAGGAAAGCATTTTTTTCTTTGCTTCAAGCATTTTTCCTTTACAGAGTTTTATTGTAGATATGCATTCTGGATTTGGGCACTGGGGTCTTTTAATATTGATTTGACTTTCTGTTGAAAGACAGATGAAATGGGACTTTCACTTTACTTCCACTTTCTCCCAGCATTTTGGTCCTCAGAGGTGGTGGTTCTTCTGGGTTTCAGAGAATTCCATTTTCTTCATCCTCTCTTTTGAAACCACCATGGAAAGCTTTGATCTCAACTTAGTGGCTGTACAACCTTGAAAACCTTTTTTTTAATATTAGCGCTTTGAGCAAGTGTTGGACTTTTGGGTCATTGACTTGAGATTCATCTCGGACATTAACAGAAATATTAAGTCAGGGAGGACAAGGAACAAACAACAGTTTGCATAAAATAAATCATATCCTAGTCTTTATCTTTGAAGCAGTCAAGAATTTAGCTTTTTGCTTTTTCCTCAAAGCACAGACTGTCTCCCAGACCAGTCATTCCTGAGAGACTCATTTGACATCTTGTCAGCAGTACATTTGGTACAAATCAGCATGCAGTTTCCCCCTTTGTCTTTCCTGCTGTGAGGAATCTACCTCTGAAGAACTGAAACTCCGGCATAACAGCAGAGTGTTTGGTGCTAATGGGAGGTGGGAGGGGAAGGTTGCTGGAGGGATGAGGGAAGAGTGATACTCTGTCAGCAGGCCCTGGTGTGTAAAATATCCCCTCTGCCAGCTGGGTTAGTCCCTCATGTTTTCACTTTTCCACGCCCTTACCCCTACCCCACTTTTCTCTCTTTTGCTTTCTCTTTCTCTCTATCTATCTCTTTCTATCTGTCTATCTGTGTCTGTCTGTCTTTCTGTCTATCTCTCTCTCTCTCAGATACAGCAATCCCAATAAACTCTATTTTGTTCCATACTTGCTCTTTTGATATCCTGCTTGTCTCCTCACCTGTCTGTCACCTTGCGTTGCAAAGTGTTGTTTGTATGTTTATTCGTATGATGATGTGAGTCTGTGCTTAGAGGCCCCAGACAGCTGATGTATCCTCCATCCTCTTCCCCCTCTGTCCTGCACTGAGGACTGTTGCCCTCCTATGAGACTCGACAGGATTCCATTGCCCTTGGGCTGCAAATAACCAAGAGGGAGAAGGCATCTGCTCCAAGCTATTCTGAGCAGACCCATTCCAGGGCAGGGAAGAATGATAGTCCACCACTTTGCTGCTTTAGCACAGGAAAGTCCAAATGCTGTCTTAACAGTAGTCTCACTCTCTTATTTGTGTTGATCATTAAATAACTCACCCCAAAGGTAGTTGTGTTTCACCATTCTAGAAGCGTGCGTTGCATAAATGACAAAACAAATTACTGCACTCTTACAGTCTCTCTCGACCGTCAGCAACATATCAGCAGTGTTTATGTATACAACTCTGTAATTCAGTATCTGAAGGAGTCACTGATGAGCCAGCAGACCTGGTTGGCATGCCAAGCGTTAGACCGTTTGGTGAGTCGCTTTGGAGGTAACCCTCGAGCGCCATCAGGAGCCTCATGGTTCCATGTGCACCTGCGGATGCTCTGTGCAGGGGTCCGGTCACCAACGCGCAGCCGGTGGGACCACCTGCCACAGGGCTGCGTAGAGGTGCTGACATTTCCCACTGGGCCGAGAGGCTTTCTCCTTCCTTGGGAATGTGTCGCAGGCCCCCAGGCATTGCCTCGCTCTCAGAGAGGGTAACTGAAGATGGGCTGACGGGGCTCAAAGTATCATCTGATAATCTGCAGAGCAACAGCTCAGAAAGAAACTGTACAGAGAGAGAGAGAGAGCAGTTTGTACATCTTAGGTTTTGAAAAGCCTCTTTGGCAAACACAAGAAATAAACCTAGCTCACCGGCTACTGACCACAGACAAATAGTAACGTTAAGCTTTAGGATTGCTGCTGGCTACAGGATAAGATCTGCCTCTTGAAGCACAATGTTGTATTACGACAGGACAGGCCACAGGTAGCGGTTTTAGTTTTGGAACTTACTTGTGATACACTTGGCTATGCACCATTTCTTTTTCTTCGTTTTTGAGTTATCCGCACACCTGTCTCATTCTTGAGAACACAATATCTCTAGAACTCCTTGGAGGAATTCCTTCAAATTTGGTTCGAACACTTGAACTCAAAGATGAACTGATTAGATGTTGGCGGTCAGTCTCCGTGGCCTCACAAACCCTTTTTGGAAATATTTGATGAGCACCTCAAGGGAAATTATTTCAAATTTGGCGCAGTATCTACTTGCAAGTTGCAACTGATTAGATTTGGGTGTTTCACTTAAAGCACCACCATGTATGTTTCGCCAAATTACAGCTTCAAGCTTATTTTGATGGCTTACACATATAATATTCAGAAGTGATGCCCATTCTAGTCCTGATACGTTGTTTAGTTTGGCACCTCATGCCAGTCAGTCTGTTTATTAAACAAATACCCCTGATATTGCGTCTCAGACTGGTCCAATCAATTGAAGTTATTTGCACTCCTATCCTGTAAGGGTCCCTGAATGGCTAACCCTATAAACACAAGGGTGACCAAGCTCTCCAGAATTCCATTAGCACTGCATGGTTCACTTTATTTGCTCATTGACTGTAACCAAGTAACCACTGAGGTTGCACACCAGATATCTCACAGTCTAGCACATTAGAAATTCAGCCATAAGATGATGATCAGTGATCATCCATGTCTGTGGAGAATTTGAATAGGGCTTCCTTAGCCCCATGTTTTGTTTTGTAATTGCATTGATCTCTCATCCATATACACACATGCACACATGCACACAAACACACAGCTGCCCCCAGTTCGCCCCTGTTCTGGGCACTCATCCCAGTCTGGTAATGCGAGTCTCTAAACGTTGTGTCTGGTCCCCCGTTCCCAACATTGGCAACAACTGTCCCGCGCTCATACCCCTCCGGCCCCCCCTTGCATGCTTGGTTCTCTTGCTGCCCTCCATGCCTGCTTTTAATTGGGCCGTGAGTGGAGTGGAAGGCGGCAGAGTGTGCGTGGTTGGATGGCTGTGTGTAATTGATGCGCCTGTCTGCATGGTTTGTTTAATCTGAGAGCTAAACCCTCAGCCTCTGCTCCATGTGTGGTCTGGCTGGCCCAAACACAGGACCCCTGACACGGCACTCTCCCCCCTCGTAGCCCCTATTCCCATTACTGGGGCATTACTCAGCCTAGTGCTACGGATGCAAGACATTGCAGCGGTCATAAGATCTAGTGAGCTGGAAAGTGATGCCCTCACCCCCCCCCCCCCCTCTGCACCCACCTGTAATGACTCCAGACTCCGAGATGACTCTCCTTCTCATAATTATGATGTGCAAGCACACACTTGCACTCAACCTCAGACTGGAGAGTAGGAGAAGCCTGCTTTTGTTATGCAGAAGAGCTTGTCTGTTTTCGGAAGTTGTTGTTCCTAATTTAAATGGGTTCTCCAGAGTACAGTTTTGACTCAAGATTTTTGACTACATTATTTTCTGATTATGCCAAAGCCTTTGTAGGTTAATATTACATTTTGTTCTCTCTGTCAGTGAGTCTCTAGCAATGTTTGTTTGGAGCAGCTGAAATGTCAAATGGGTACCACATGCTACATCAACAGCCGCTTCCATCTTGAGGGGCAACTTACGCCTTCAGCAGTCAACTATTTGTAGTACCAGTTAGATACCCTCTGCACCCCAGTGAATACAATCCTGTATGTAAGGTCACATCTTGGCACCTAATGCCAGTTTTGACTATGCCTGGCATTTAAGTTTGCTTGAGCCCATGTAGCATTTGGGAAAGGTCAACATAAACGGTGCAGATGTCCAAACACAGCGTGCTTTCCATATCAAAACTGAGACCTGATGTCCTCCAAATTTCCCCAAAACATATAAAAAACATAAATTAATACAAAAAAATGAAAAATATCCATGGCCTTGTTGAATTTCTTCCAAATAGGAATACCAGGATTCAACAGGTTTGAGTAATGCTGTATTTCTATATAAGGTTTAATTTATGATCAAACCTTCATGTGACATTGGGCAAAAAAAAGGGACATTTTAATTACTTCCACTACAGCCTCTTATGCAGCCATGGTTTTTAGACAGCAGAGAAGACTTTTGTGTTGAAACCAGTGCAGCCCAGAGTATCCAGTCTTCTCTGAACACTCTTCCTCCTCTACAATCACGAGTGGTCCTTCAGGCCGCCGTGCTCTTTAGGGCGAGCATGCATCTGCATAACAGTAGGTGAAAGTGCCTCTTCACACGCTGTGCAGCTGCGGAGCTCGGTCGGGTTGGCAATGTTGTTGTGTTCCTGTCTCTCAATACCTGCAGAAGCGAAGCATGTGTGAATCCCCATTGTGTGTGCTCGCGCTTTCTGCATTCAGAATGCGCGGTTCCCCCTCTGGGAGTCTCTCCATGATTGTGTTTTGATTTGCCCTTGGCATTGCGCCCCGTCAGAGGTGGGCTTCATGCTCTCCTGTGCGGAATGAGGCCCTTATCTATTCCTCTGATCCACTCATAAGCACACATCCACTCACACCTTGAAGCCCAGCTGACAAAAAAAACAAAAAAAAAACATTTAGCATTCAGTGTGATGGAAACGGTTGGATAATCACGGTAGTGTTCCTTTCATGAGGCAGATCAAAGGGAAACAGACCCCTCTCAAGTGCCAGTGATGTCCATGTAGCTGCTAGGTTTTTTTGTTTCTCCTCACACTCATCCCGGTTAAGGGCCAGTAGAAGGTCTTCACCACAAACAAACCAAACAAGAATGAGATGAACGCTGGAGTAAAATCTCCATGGTCATCAGCTCTTCAAAGGGAGACTTGGGCACATTGTGCACCGCATTGGACAACACAAGCCTGCAGTGAATACTAGGGAGTAGGAAACCTGCGCAAACACACAAAGAATTTGCTGAAGAATTTTTAATGGACCCCAGTGACAGCCGGGCTTACCTTACCGACCATGTTTGGAATGAGCGCCGGTCCAGTGTGGATCATGGGGGAAACCTGACTCTAGCTGGCTAGATTGATCAGGAGCTCGCATCATGTGGGAAGTGGCACGCTGGCATTCTCACCTATTTATAAAACTGGCCGAGGAGTCCGGCATGCTGTCGGCATGGCGAATAGCATTCCACACTCACCTCATTACCTGAGGTGATTCGCAGCACCTTCAGACACACACATATACATACACACACTTATGATTTTCATATGCATCTCCCTTTCACTTGGCATGTCAGTTCAGTGAATAGGGCTTAAAGTTAAGCAGCACAAATGTCATTGTTTTACAGGCTGTACTTTTGAGCATTGTACTTTTAGCGAGTCACTTGGAGGACAGTTGGGTGAGTTTTTGTGTGACGAGTGTCATACAGTACGTGAATGTATCTCGGTGACTCAGCAGGCTATGAATAGCGTTCTGTTTGCCTGCCTCTGTAATGCTGCTCAGACCAGATTCATATCTGTCCCTCCTAGATATGCCTGTGCCATGTACCCAGAACTAAACCCAAAACCAGAAGCGCTTGCCCTGTGCACACAAGAACCATAATCCAGATTCAGCCAATCCCCAGAATACACTCATTGAAACTAGAATGTACCACACAGTGATACTTGCAGAGAGCCTCTGAAGATTTTGGTCCTACTCCCACCCACTAGACCAGATAAAGTGCTGAATGGCATCTATGATAAATGTAAATGCCAGGGGAGAGCATCATATTGGATGGTGACTAAAGGAGCTTCCTCCTGAGCAGCCCATCCATCAGACCTCCCCCCCTCATGGAGCAGCATCACCAACAGAAATGGATTGCCTGTGTGTATATCCTGGCTTAGCTTTATTGCTGGCTTTTCTTCACTCTTCGCCGTCATCCTCTACTCCTGCTACCCCTCCAGCTCAAATGCATTGAGCCGCATGCAGATGAGGGCAATTTCACTGATGCTGGTAAGTGCTCAGTTGTCACAGCAAGGATGCGTTATATTTAGATATGACACTTATTTTCAACTTACCTGTACTGTATGTACCATCACATGCTGTTGTATGATGGCTTAATTTGAGGGTGTGTCATATGTCTTCTGGCTCCACACAGGATCGTCTCATTTAGACCATAATTCAGCTTCCATTTAGCCAGTGCCAAATGTGCACACCCCCTGCATACGTTGGGTGTGTTATCATCTTTGAACACGGCACAGTTCTTAATGTTCTTGTTCTTCACTGAAAGTGTATCTTGTCATTGAAAATCACTTTGGAGACATCTGCACTGGCTCTTGTAGAGTCTAACGGTCTGTGTTGAACATCTGCGCACTGAAAAGAGTTTGTCGGCCCCATTTTTCTTCTCATTCTCTGCTCACAAGGAGATACATTTGTTTCCTTGCTGAGCAGGTTTATCATGCTCTTATGCTTAATGGGGTTTGAAGTAGTTTACTTTTGGCAGTGATTTTTAATTAAGAAATGTTAATTGAGAATTGATTGGGGCCCATCCCTGCCAGGCTATGCTGCTCTAGTCCCCCAGCAGGAGAAGCTGCACACTTACACATCAACCGTCAAGAAACTGTGATTTATTTCACACTTATCCTGCTGGAGAAACAAGTAAAAGGAATTTGAGAATTTTAATGAAATAAACTTCTCTCTAACAGAAAATGTGATTCAGGCTTTTATACTTGTTCCTATCCAGCTGTTATGTATTACAAGGATGAAACCCCTTTAGTCTTTAGATAAGACACATTTTGCATTTAAGATTAAAATGTTGAGGCAGCTTTGCTTTTTTTGGGATGAAAGTGAAATGACAAAGTGAACAACTTGTCTAAAACCTGACCAAATGTAGAATGGACTACCACCATTTTGGCCAGACTGTATTCTGTGTTAGTTTATCCTTTTTGACAGAAAACATTGCAAAAATTGCCCCAAAGTTACAGGCAGTTACCGGCAAATGAGCAGAACATGAAGGACTGTTACAGTCCTGTTTCCATCAGCTTCCGTTCTCTTAATTGGGTCTAAAGTTTTATGTTGGATATCTATTAATTTTGCAAGAAGTATATTTTAAAGTACTTGGAGCAATAGAGAAACTTTTAGGCTAATTATTTCAATGTTTCAACTCACATACCCAAATCCCTAATGCAAGGATCACCACTGCTATTGCTTTTTATGCCCTCAGAAATCTTGAATATCTTACCAAGACAGTAGATGTTTGTGGTCCTTTGTAGTCCAACATGAGAGAGAAGGAAGCGCGAGTAGAAAGGGAGGATGGAGACATCACTTCTCCCTTCTCAGTTAATGTTTAGACACAGCGGGGTGGATAATCCCTCCAGCAGTCACAGTGTGACTATTGCTATGAGTTGAGGTCTCAGTTTTGTGGCGCTAGATATGTGTTTTCCCACCATCTCTTTTGAGATCCTCGTCTGCTTTTTCGCTGGACCCAGTGTCGACACACCACCCTGTAGCGTTCCGCTTCCACCTAACCTTTTTATTCAGCAGTGATGAAAGCACAAGTGTGTTGTGTAAGCATTGTTGTTTTCATTGAGACGGACATCTGAGCGTCCAAATTAATTTCTTTTAGATAAATCACTGCTCTTGGAAAAAGCCCTTCACATGTATAGAAAACAAAAAGATTTTTGGGAAGAAAAGAAACTCCCTCAAACTCAAAGCGGTGGAGGAGTGTCATCTCACTCCTCTGTAGCCTGTCCTTGTGGCATAAATACATCCCATTAGATCTTCAGCAGCTTTTTGGCAAGACGGGCGCCCCTGCGGAAAGCTGTGGGATGGGCAGAGATGGGC
The DNA here is from genome assembly GCF_963854185.1 of Sardina pilchardus. Classification (NCBI taxonomy): domain Eukaryota; kingdom Metazoa; phylum Chordata; class Actinopteri; order Clupeiformes; family Clupeidae; genus Sardina; species Sardina pilchardus. Next base: position 9,498,796 of record NC_084995.1, read on the forward strand.
AATAAACCATTGTGACATTTTTACTGCACACCCCTCAGTGGCTCTATTCTCCATAACCAGGCGTCAGAGGGCTGCCCTGTGGGTGATGTATAGGCCAGGACGGGGCCACGCAGAACGGACCCGCAGAAAACCTCAGGGACTCCCGATGCCAGTCCGGGATGAGGCAGCGATGCGGCAGCATCCATTTATCTTGACTGTCGCGGTTCTCGTTCGTTAGGGCCCTGGCCCCGTCTCTTTTGTGTGTGGCCCACCTGCCTCCTGCTCGTGACGGGACAAAGTCACAAAGTCGCCCGCGCCCACAGTAGCGCCACGCTGGGAGAGGCTGCAGTTTTGGCTGCCCTGCCTCTTTGGAAAGGCACCAGACTAGCTCTTTCCCCTTGTGTTAGCAGTGTTGGAGAAACTTATGGTCCAACAATGATTGTGTTCTTGTGCACAACACACGTTGAAGAGGAGTCTTTTATATTCACTCCTCTATCTTGAGAATTCCACCAGCCAGACCTGCCGATTAAATGGTCAGTGTAATGTACTGTATAGCATGTCCTTACTCAGCTTGTATGCTTGGGTCACACACACACACACACACACACACACTCTCTCTCTCTCACACTCACACACACACACACACACACACACACGCTTTCATTTTTTTTCTTCAGATCTGCTAGCAGAGACTTAGCGGTTCAGACAGACTCAGGACCCAGTCTGAATTCCGATCCCTGCATCAGCATGCCAGGTGCCCTGCCTAGTTGTTTATCCCGCTCCGCTCCGTCAGTTCCCATCTCTCCTCGGCTTCAATCACACCTATCCAAAACAGGCGCGCAGGAGCAAAATCCTGAATACTGATTACACTTCACTTACTTATTGTTCCTCCATCCCCTCTCCAGCAAATCCCTACCCAAAGTGTCGTCCGAATCCATTACTAGAACGTTGGAGATGGACGTCCCGCCTCCCTCCCAGCCTTTTCATTCTCCTTCTGGCCTCTCTCGTGTGATGAACAGCTCTCATTCCAAGACGCTGTCCCCCATATTGAATTTACAGCTGTCTTGCAGTGATATGACACCCCTTAATAAATAATGGGATGGCTGTTTTGGGATGCGGAGTAAACTTTGAAGGGCACCAAGTTAGTGAGAAGTTCACGTACCCCCTGGTGTAATGGTGTCCAGGGCTATACTGGTGACGAGCGTCAACACTGCAATAATATTGACATCCAATATCGCAACATTTGGGGGCATATTTACATGATTAAATGATGTTGGGACATGAATATTTTCCTTGTAATGTTCTTTTCAGTGTGCCCATGTGAAAATCGCCGAGTTAATTTGCAGTCAGTCTGAGCGTTATTAGATGTCCCCCTGCACATGAATAGTCACGGTGGTGATGGCACTGAGAGGTGTTTATGGGCACACAGTGAGTCATCGCTCCCAAAGAAAATGGAGGACTAGCAGCACAGGCAGCCATTATCTCCGTGAAGTCCCAGAGCACAGTCCTCTCTTTTTTGAAATGTGTTTACTCTGTCTGTTGTTGTCGCAGGCAGGGGTCATGTTGACTAATGACTCTCTCTTCTTTCTTCTCTCTCCCATGTTTCCAACGGCTGTCTCTGTGGGGTTCCTGTCATTCAGGTAAGAAAACTTTTTCTGGTTAACAAATAGCCATTAGTAATTTAGCAAACACTCCTTAAGCAAACAGACTTTTTTTCCCCCAGTCCTGGCTTGGCTTTTTGTGCACATCATGAAGTGAAGGACACTCCTCTTGCCAGTGCAGAGCTGTGCACTGTCAATGCTTGAACAGTAGGTGGCAGTAAACATCAGTTGAAAGTTAAATCTGTGAGACAGCAGTCGAGCACCCCACCCCGTTTCTACTCCAGTAGGTCTAAACCTGTCAGCTCTTAGCTAAACTATCTTATCCCCCCCCATGTTACTGCCCTCCCTCCCCCCACTATTTTCCCGACTTGCTGATTAACGGTTCTCTTAACAGGCCCTTTTAATGAGCAGTGTATGCAAGTTGTTGTTGTTGGTGCGCCCAGCAGAGCATTTGATTGGACGTAAAGCTGACTTGCCAGTGGGCCATCCCCTCAGGCCATCATTTGGTTTGGTCGGATACCCGACCTGACTGCTGCCGCTAACGCTAGTTCATAGCAATTAGTCTTACCTTAAAGGGGTGTTGTGCAAATATGGCATATTGTAGCCACATGGGCATGATTGTGTGTAGGCAGGTGTGTGTGCGGACACACATTCCCACAGTATGCATGCACACAGCTGGTGTCTCCGAAGACAGGCTAATCATTTCATGCTGTCATAAAGCAGATAGCACTGATAAATTGACTGCATTGCAGTGGTGGTGGTAGTGTGCATTATTCGTCCAGTGTGGCTCCCTGGCAGAGCTGAGGAAGTGAGTAACTGGCCTTTTACAAGAGTGGTTTGAATTTAGACTGGTGAATCTTCATAATAGTAGAATTTGGTGAAGCCTGCTTCATTCTCAAGAGGATTTTAATGATGTGTTCGATGCCACTCAGTTTCTAATTGCGGAGACGTCTTTCTGACTCCTTCAGTCACACTCTTGGGCAGCTCTGTTTTCATAGATTGGGTTGCATGTGACTGTTACGAAAAGGAGTGCAACACTCTTATTTCCCCCCCAATCACAATTTTTGTTGTACTCTGTTGAATATCATTGATATATAATGCTGTAACTCAGCGGCTATAGACAGATGCTGTATATTATACCTGAAGGCAAAACAGTGAGTGTGTATCGCTCGTGTCTGCAAGCGTCTGGGCTTGTTGCTGACTCATGGCTGCTGAGCGGTGGTGTTCACCTGCAGCGGGGAGGCTCCATCTGATAGCAGCACAGTAGTCAGTGCAGCGAGGCCTCTGGTACAGGCTTGTGTCTCCTGCAGGGCCCGGTTTGCGTGACCCATCCACCGGCACACAAGGGCAATCAGCAGCGAGAGGGCCTCGCCTGTCGGGTTGGGGTGCAGTACCAGCTGGCAGTGGGAGAGGTGTCCTCCAGCACTCCGTCTGGTGCTAAACGAAACAAACCTCCCTGTCTCTGGCCCTCCCCCTCTTCAAATCAGGAAGGGCCGTGAGATGCGTCGCTCCCTGTTCTTAATTGGAAGGTTAGAGGCGCTGATGAGTGCCTCCGGTGGGGCTCGTCCTTCAGGAATCTGGGCCAGTTTTCAGTCAGCGGCAGACAGGCCAGAGCCCATCCCTCTGAGCCCCCCCACTCACCCAGCCCCCCGCCCCACCCCCCGATCCACTGGAGCAGCTCCGGTCAGCTCGCCCGTAAAAATCACCTGATGGATTAAAATCAGCTCCAGCCAAATTGAATGGGCAAGTTGAGCACAAGAGTAGCAAGACAGTTTTATATTACTTTCTAAGATATAAAAAGATCCACTATGTCTTCTTTTTCTCCCTTTTTTTTATCATTCAGTTACTGTGCCAAGCCTCTGCAGTATCACTCTGACCTCTGCTTGCTAGCCAGCCAAACAGACCTCCTTTTTGTTGTTAGATTTCCTGGACATGAATTTGAGATTTGTGCGATGAGAAGATTAAGACGTATCAGCAGGTCGCAAAAAAAGATGGTCTATTTGTGTGCATGTGTGTCTCTGTGTGTTCATAAGCAGGCATGTAGGTCATAGTGTGTTTGTGTTGTTCTTGATGAAGTATCTCCATTATTTTCCAACACTTGAGCGGATACGGTATTTTTAGATGGCCCCTATTAAGAGGCACCACGTGTCTTGCTGCAAGACGTCCTTCCTAAGGAAGATGTTGGTGCCATCCTTCATTAGACTGACGAGTTTTTTCAGGCCAGGTGTTGGTTCTATCCTCAAAGTAACCCCCCCACCCCCCCAAACCACTCTGTGCAAGACAGACATTGAAGGTTGTGCTGCCTCCTCAAGTTTAAAACCTTAACTTCAAGCCTGACGACTGGTTACCATAAAAGTATTTTCTGACTATCCGAACATGTCTGCAAGAGCAGGGATTTCTCCTCTAAGTAATATTGACACTGTCGTCATGGTGTTAAGATGTACAATAGCTTTTCGGTATCCTAAGCCTGGGCTGGCTCCCATTTCGGCCGTCTGCAGTTTCTCTCGGCATGTTTATTGTTTATTGACTCTGATGGTGGTCATATGTTCGATTCGCATTCGCCAGGCTCACCTCAGATCCTCTGATGTACAGTAAAGGAATTGCTGTGCATCGTCCTTTTTTAGCTGCAGGTCAGTTTCATGAAGGGCCAAAGCATTGCTTTCTGTTGAGGTAAGCCAGTGAAGGTGAATGAGAAACAGGCCATGGCAGTCTGGGCCGAATGGAGGTGAGTGGTGGTGAGTGGGAGCTTCCTATGGGTGCTTCAGAAGAGGGATAAAAAGGTGCTGGAGCAGTAATGTTTCCTTCCTGATGGTGAACATGCAACACTTCACTGCAGGAGACCGTAAAATATACACATCCTTGCACAGGAAATGAAGTAGATCTTTTTTCAGAGATGTAGGCTGACATTTTAATTGTAGAGAGTCAAAGCCCTCAGAGGAATCTACCAAACCCATACCACCCACAAACAACTTCCATCTGGCGTTCATTAGAACCTGAGTTTTGCTTGTAAGAGGCTGCTCTCACAATAAACACCCGCTCCTGTCTTTGAGAGAGAGAGAGAGAGAGAGAGAGAGAGAGAGAGAGAGAGAGAGAGAGAGAGAGAGAGAGAGAGAGAGAGAGAGAGAGAGAGAGAGAGAGAGAGAGAGAGAGAGAGAGAGAGAGAGAGAGAGAGAGAGAGAGAGAGAGAGATCAACGCTTCAAGGATATTTCTGCTCTGTTTGGCTCCGCAATCATGGTTCCCCCACTTGTGTGCTCGCCGACTTTCAATTCGCTTCCAAATTGGAGATGAGAGAAAAGCAAGGTAGCGTGTGATAGAAAAATCTTGTAAGAGCCACACAACTGCACAAGAAGTCATTAGGCCTGCCATTTCTTGCCCTGATTCCTGATGGGTCTGGCTGCAGCAGGCTAGACTAGCCACACCAAACTATCTGTTATGTGGCCTCTAGTTTTCGTCTTGATGGACTGGCTTTTTGCCGTTTCTAATTCTGGCCACTTTTCTCTCCGACAAAGAGGGATAATCCCTCGTCTGTTAAGATTGAAAAGGGGAGGGAAATCCATTAAAGAACAAGGTTAATTCTATTCATTTTGAATAGCAGTAATGTTTGCTTAGTTTTTAGAGCTTTTCAAGTCCTGATGCTTGTAAATTGATGTTCAAAGTTTTGTTTATTCTGCTCAGGACACTCTACATTACATAATCCCCTGCTGATAGCTGGGGTTCTGATTATCAATGTGACCCGCTTACGGCAGTGTATGGGTGAGATCAATATCTACACCTCCTTGGAGGGCTGTGGGAGTGAGTCAGATATCCCTAATTCATTTAAAAACAATAATGAAATCAATGTGTGTCTGCCAATCTCTCCTCTTCCTCCTCTTCCTCTTCCTCTTCCAGCCAGGGATTTGGCCTCCCACAGCTGGGGGGGTTGTAGTAGCTCCCAGACATTCTGTTTGGCCGGTAGGCCGGAGGCAACGGGATGGTGTTCCTCAGTCTGCTCAGGCGAGGTGAAGAGAGTGTGCGCTGGTGAAGAGCCAAGCGTGATTTATTTAGAAATGTCCGAGCGCACTGCGACTGCTCATCTCCCCTCATTCCACTTCCACAGGCTGTCTGGTGACGTGATGACCTGACCGGCATTGACGCCCTCACTCTCTCACACACACACACACACACACACACACACACACACACACCCACACACACACACACACTGTCCTCACAGTCCCTCATTAGCGTCCTAATGTATTTACTCTTTGGGGTTCGGTATGCTGCCGCTGGATGTGGTAGCAGGAGCTGTAGGTATGATGGCTGCCTGTTTGACAGCAAGTAATGAATCACCCAGCTGTTGCTGCTAAGTATGTTCATTTTTAATAAGGTGATAGGTTCCAGGTTCTCCGAGGTTACCAGTGACGGCGATATCATTCTTGGTTTACCTGGTCTTTAATTTGACATGCCCTGCAGCAGGCATTAAATGTGTCAGTGTGACTTTTCTCCTTGGTTATACAGGTGTACCCAACCCTGTCATTCAGGGCCATAGGCATATTATTGAGGTGCACCTACAAATGCTCTTAGCCCTTCATTGGTGCCACAATAATGCATTTGAAGTGTTTTCCTTTTTTGTTAGTTTGTTAGTTTGTTGAGTTGAGTTACAGTTAAGTTTAAAAGTTTTGATTTTGTTAAGGAGTACAGTGTGCATGCATACATGCCTCATATCCTCCCTATCCACATCCTGAGCCAGAAAAGTATGAGTCACCTGTTCAGGTACGACACCATCTTGCTTAAAGCAGCTACTGCAGTGACCGATGGTTTTGCCAGTAACTGCCAATGTAGCTGTTGTCCTTTAAATGAAGGCCATGTGCTGGGGAGAGAAATACTGATTTGATGGTCGGGGGGGTTTTTTTGGTTATGTATGTATGCATATGAAGTTGCTCGACTGGCTGTTTTTGAGTACGTCTGTGTTTGTGAAAGGAAAACTCTGTTGTGCTGCGTTAGTGTAAACAGCTGCAGGGAACTTCCAGGCCTTCCCTTGAGCCCCCTGTGTTGTGTATCCCGGCACCACAGCAGACAGCAGGCAGAAGGACCGAGACAGGGACCGCCAGCCGGGGCTCCAGAGCTCGCACGCGAGACACTCCGTCATTAGCAGGTCCCCCATCACCACGGTGCGCTATCCTGAGTAGAACCTGTGCGCCTCGCAACTGACAAACGCAAGAGACGCACTGGTGTAGATCCTTTTGAAGAGTTTGCTCTCTGGGTGTTGTAGCAGTGAAGCAGCATGTTGGGCAGAGCCATGCGGGGCCCCCTGGGGGTGTGGGTGTGTTTGTGTGTGGGTGTGTGTGTGTGGGTGTCTGGAGAGGAGGGGCCGGGAGAGGAAGGCAGCCCCTGCCGCCTCCTCGTCTTAGGCTGGCAGCGTAAACAGGAAGCGATCTCACACACACAGACATACACAAACAAACACCCATCAATGAGTAAACAGACCCAGGGCGAAAGTGCTCCCCAAATCAAGCACAGGTGGCTGGAATGTTCCCCAGATGAACTCGTTTGGGGTGCCCTCTGGACAGGAAAGCGGGAGAGGGATGCCAGGCAGGGCTTTCAAGCTGACTAGACAGCGCCAGTATAGTCCATTAGCTCTAAATCATGGAGCTTCCTTGGTAAACAGTTTAATACTTATCATTGTGCACATAAATTATTTGTCGTATAAAGTTTCCTGTGATTTTTTTCTAAACTTCATAACCCTGGAGGATCTTGCCCACATGGCTGTGTAATCCTGTAACATTCTGTTCCAGTGCCGTCCTTTGATGGCGCCACAAGGCCACTCCTCGCCTTTGAGAAGTTGTTTCATCTCTGAGTGATCTTTACTGCGCCTCATGAGTGAGCGCGCGCATTCATCACTCGGGTCAGCCGGGGAGGCCAAATAAATGAATCTTCTTCTGCCGGTGCAAAGAGAGACTAATTAATATACACTGGACCTGAAACGAGTGCGCGTTGCATAAAGAAATGTGTCCAAGGCTGCTGAAGATTAGGGGGGGGGGGGGGGGGGAGTGCGCTTTAATTAAAACTGGGGTTTCCGCCTGTCCCCTCAGAGCCTCTCGGCTCTGTAAAGATGCCTCTGAATGGCTGGGCTTCTGAGGGCCCTCTGACAGACGGGTAAAAGGAAGGCAGCGCCCCCACTTTGCATCTCTACTCCTGCACACTCATTAGGAAGCGGCCCGGCCGAACGTTCGCTCCGAGCCCTCGCTCTGCACAGACACGTTTTGGACGAGAGTCGGCGCGGCGTCCTCCCTCGCATGGCTGGCTTTTCGATTGTCTCAGCAAATTAGGTGTTGAGGAGGAGACGGGGAATAAGTGATGACCCAAATCTTCCGGTCTCCGCGATTCCCGCTGATTCCCAACCCCACCTCCTCCGGCGCTGCCACGCTCCCCTGCCGGAGGTGCTAATGAGTGAGAGAGCAGAGACGGGGCGCCGCCTTTTGTGCAAACGAGAGAGTGAAGAAAGGACAGAAGGACGTTGAGCTGGCGAAAGTTGATGATTTTGTTCCTAACGTAGAGGCCTCCCCTCATTTCTTTCATGGGCCGACTTAACAGAAGGCCCCCAGTTCTAAGGGAAATTACTTTTTCCCTCTTAAGCCTGCAAGGTCCCCTGTCAGTGTTTTTAAATAAGTGGAGGTTGTCACTGATGATTCTGTATGCTGGGATGTCACTGTTAGCTTTATATAGCTTGCTACTTTCTCTACAACACTGATTATTTTGGTTGATGTGGGCATCAGTGCTCTCTCTGCATATGTGTAATGTGACTCGGTTTGTCTGGTATTATTCCGTTGCTCTCCATCCTGCACGTACTTGGCATTTTCCTCCCTGCCGCCTGCCTGCGTGCTTAGTGTGCACACACAGGATATTAAAATGAACGCTATCTGACCACTCCATGAAGTGGCCGGATGGCTGCTAGCTAACGATCAAGTCGCGTCATGGCTGCAGTTCCTGAATAGCAATCAGCTTGCGCTGAATCAGAGACAGATGGCAGACTTGAAATGAAACGGGAGTTTAGAGGGGGCCTCTTAAGGTTTAGACACTTTTGAATGTTAAGACTGGGTCTCATGGGGTCGACAGATTGTGTTGTACTTCCATGATGGACCCTTTGACTGAACTCATCATAGTACTGAAAAGCAGCACACAGAATGGGAACCTTGAATGTGAATAATATATTATGTGTTGTTATCCTCCATTTCACCTAGCCTTCTTCACTTGGTTTCTTCCGCCCCACACCTGTGTCTTCCCCTAATAACACTCCAATAACACCAGCTGAATAAGGAGAGAGAGAGAGAGAGAGAGAGAGAGAGAGAGAGAGAGAGAGAGAGAGAGAGAGAGAGAGAGAGAAAGACAGAGAAAGACGGGGCTGTGACGGTGACCCTGGGCCATCCATCAGCCCGGTGGCACGGAGCCAGGTAGGTAGAGGAGCGGACCATAAACACTTGTCGTCTTCCTGCCTTCATCTGAAGCATCAGCCAGCGGCAGAGTGCCACAACCCACCGTCCGGCCAGACCTCAGTGTTGCCAGGCAACCATTAAAAAATGGGATGATGGCTAGTGGTCCTCCGCTCTTCCAGCGTCGTGCCGGAGCCCTCGTCTGAGCAGGGAGCTCATGAGTCGCCTCCCTCCACACCTATCCTGACCAGCCAGACGCAACTTCCACACGTATCAAATCACCTCTCAACCTCCGTCCTAGGCAGCTGTGCCCTCAAGCTCAGACCTCCCCGACCGCTCTGCCATTAGGTCTCATACTAGACCTGACGCAGAGAGCGAGATGGACTAGCACTGCTATTGTGCTCTGTGTGTCTGTGGGTGGCTGTCTGTGGTTGGGGAGTAATAAGGATCAACAAGTTGGCCAGTAGCAGCTCTCTTACACAAAAGAAGAAGGCTGCTGTTCCCCAGGCATGCGCTTCATTTTGTCTGCTCCAGCGTGCGCATTTGAGTCCACCCCCTGTTCTTGTTGTTTTAAAGGGGTGGAGGGGGGGCGTCTAAGCAGAAGCCTTGTTTGCTTCCTGAATGGCTAATCTGCCAGGTTCATGCCTCGAGCAGTCTACTAAGAGGGGGTCCTTGTTCCGCGCCCTGCCAGGGCGGTCCTTGTGTGACCGTGCAGCTTGTGGATCTCATTTCCATACAGCTGGCCCTACACTGGGCTCCAGAGACAACAACTCAGACCTTCAGCTCAGGCGGCGCCCTAGCAGCCCTGAACCTGGCCAATGGGCTCCAGAGTTGCAGCCGCAGAGCCAATCGCAGAGCATGTTGATGGGATGCTATTTGTGACATCATGTGGCAGTGCCCCCTTGGAAGGATAGGTCAAGGCTGATTGATACACCTGTACTTTATCCGAATGAGATGAGCAAAGCAGTCTACCCTATGATTACTGTGGGACATTGTAGTAATCTTTGTTCCCCCTGATGAAACTAGGATGGGCCTTCTAGTGTATATTTCACCAACCATTCCCAGTAGCTTTTCTCAAGTTGATTCTGGGACTGTTGTATAGTTTGATTTGTCAAAGCTAAGACCTTGCACTTTAGAAAAGTGGAAGTGATGTACACTACAGTTCTATATCTGTAGCGTTTTGAGTTTTTCCTCTCTTTCTCTCTCTCTCTATCTATCTATCTATCTATCTATCTATCTATTTATCTATCTATCTCTATCTCTCTCTCCCTCCCTTTCTTTCCCTTTTCCCATTCCACCTGACTTGCCCTTGAAGGCCCATGCTGCCTGTACAAGATAGTATGGCTAACGGCAGGAAACCTCAGAATCCTCCCTCAGAAAATTGCCTTTGGTTGTGGCCTGCACTCAAGACTAGCAGTCTGCTGAGGAATGTCTATTTTTGGGAAGCCATTCCAGCCTCACGGTGCGCTTGGGCTCCCTGTATCTCATTTGCTGCGGAACATAGCCAGCTGGCGCTCAAGGTGCAGAGAGGGTGTTCATCTCTCCCCATGCTGAGAGGAGAGGGAGGAGACGCTACTGTCGGTAGGAAATTATCCTAAACACTGGCGCCTGGATTTGTAATGCGTCTGAGGACTGGAATGTTGCTCTCCGGTTGGTTTAGCCCTCTAGCTTGTAATGACTAAGGTGAAGATATGGAGGTCCGGAATGCTGCGCCTGAATCGAGAGGTTCAGAGAGAGTCTGCCCTTGTCGGAGTTAACTGTATTTCCCCACGAGTCAAAACGAAGCCAGAATCCTCGTTTTGCCTTTTTATGTTGAGTCATTCGCTTTGTGTATAGGAACAACTGGATTTTTTTTTCTCTCTACTTCTCATTATCAGTTCTTTTGATAGCTTGCTAAGTATACTGGAAGTTTCCTCAGTGTGTTTTCACATGATTAACACCAGCTTAGCTAATGCCTAATTAGAGTGATGCGATTTAGCGCAAGGTCTGAACTCAATTATCACCATTCACAATTCGTCTGTTTTTTTTTCCCCCAGCACAATTCCCTTGTCAAATGTTATGCCTATTTCTGGTCCTATGAAACTGCAGCCAGGGCAAATAAGCTAGTGGTGAGCTCATCAGAGAAGTGCAAGAGAGACTGTCATAGAGTACATCACAGACAGCACTGAGGAGTATCTCCATATGCTGTGGCTTTAGTAATGCATGGGAGAGGTGGCCTTTATTTGAAAACTGTGTGATCAGCATCTACTGTCTTCTGTCCCGCTGGAAATGACCTGTGCACGAGTGTCTGCACTCACACAAGCAATGATGTGTGCGTGCAGAGGAGAATGTACCTGTGCCAGTGCTGACCCTCCACATGAATATCTCTCTCTCTCTCTCTCTCTCTCTCTCTCTCTCTCTCTCCCTCTCTCCCTTGCCCCCCTTCCCCTCCGTCTCCCTCTCCCCTGCAGTCTCTCAGCAGAGGTCACAGCTAAAACAGGCCCTGGCTTGAGCGTGTTCAGCGATGAGGCATGTCCCCACGGCTACCCTGGGCGTATAAAAAGCAGAAAAGCCGCAGAACGTAACCAAACAAAAACAAAACTGAAATGGTGCAATATCAGCTGTGAGCTGCACAGCAGACGGCGACCCAGCAGTAGGCCAGGCTCCCCACCATGTTAATACACAGTGACATGAGTATCATTAGAGAATCCATAGCGGCTTATTTTTAGAGCAGCCTGGAATCGGTCTGTGCACCAGCACAATACATGCCAGTAAGTACTGTAGCAATGAGTTGATTTCAATGAGTTGACTTGTCATTAGCACTTGTGACTTCCAAGTGCAAGTTTTGCTACTTTATTTGATTATTTTTCATTCTCATTCTATTGTTTGGTTCATGACCAACATGGCTTTTCAAAACCCCTGATGTATTGTATGTTCGCTTTGACTAACAGCTTTTCCGAACTGCATGTGAGTCATCGACATTGAATTCTCTCTGTCCACACTGAATCTGTTTATCTATTATGCCTTGTTTTTCTCATTCAGTATAGCAGAATAATGCAGTGCAAGCGACAGAAGGACAATAGAAACAGGGTACCCTACAACAGTTCTTCTCAAAAAGTTGTGTTGTGTCGCACTGCACAGCACTGCTTCGCTGGCATCCCGTTAGGATGTTCTAATTGAAAACGAAGTAATCAAACTGATTTTGTCGCTGACGCTTGCTCGCATTCGCATCGTATGTAATTAAAATCTTAATAGCCATTACGTCCTCTGCTGACACATCAATGTACTGTCACCGCTTTGCTGTTCTTGGTGTGGTGGGAATGGATCAAACGCATGGTTCCAGTCATTAATCCCTTTCCTGACATTTCCAGAGTGCAATGGGACATTTGTAATGGTAGTGACATGGCATTTGTCATGCTTAGTATTCAATACAGAATCTTTGACCTTAAAATGGAGAACTAGGCCTCACAGATAAAAGCAGTTGGGGTTCTGAAGGCCTGACAGGTGATTGAGAAAAGAGAGCGCATTTTTAATCCAAGCACGTTTTTTGAAATGCATGGAACGAAATTGCCCCCTTACAGAAGTGTGAGTAGTTCATTACCTCCCAGCAATTGCAGGGCTTTTCAGGCTGTTCGCTTTTCTGTTTCCATTTTGTCTTGTGCACCTGTCTACTATGGAATTAACAGTGCAGTTCAGCGCTCCCTTATTCAGCAGCATGGCCGTCGAGAGAGGAATGAAGTTGACAAAAACAGCCCTCTTGATTGAACAATATGACCCTCTTGGAATTGAGGCTGAAGGGCACAACTATCAAAGGCCAGGGAAAAAATAATGGTATAGAAATGACCTGTGGGTGTGTGTGTGCGCAGAGCGTGAACGTGTTCAGGTGAAGTGATGTGTGATAATGTGCGTACATGCCCACATGTCCCTGAGGACATCCGTTTAGAAAGCAGGTGGAGCGTCACACCCTACCCCACAGCTCTTCAACTATACATGAGCTCTTAACTTCCTACTTCCACTTGCGTTTATGTATAATTGATGATGGCTAGATTGGCCGGATGAATAATTCAGCGGGGAAGAGGTGGAAGTGTTCATGTACAACCTGCTTGTTGTCCTTGGAGGTGCTACTCTCCTGCTCAACCTCTCCACCCAACTTAAAGCTGCGTAAATACATTTGAAAACGTGTCTTCTATGGAGTAGAACATTTCTTCTCAACCTCTCCACCCAACTTAAAACTGCGTAAATACATCTGAAAACTGTCTGCTATGGAGTAGAACATGGAGGGTTTTTTTTTTTCTACCTTGTTTGTCAAGCTGTTCAGATAATTCATGATAAAGATCACCTCCTAGTTCTTCTCTGACAAGATATATGTTCATGACATGGGGCTCTTCTTTACGAGTGGAGCTGCTTGTTTCCTGTGCCTTATTATGTTCTTTATCTGATGGCCACACAGAGATGTGAGTGGCTTGCTTCTGGGAGGATCTCTGTCCTGTGTCCAGAGGCCCTCGCAATATGATGCGACTTTCCCCCCAGACCCCCTGCTGCTCACTCACTTAAATCAGGCTATCCAAAATTGGATATTAGCCATACTGTGTGTGTGTGTGCACTTGTACATGTGTGTACAGTCTGCATGTCTATAGTAGGTTCTTGCGGCGGCCCCCACCGCACCCATCAGTCCTCAGCATGGTCTCTCCAGCCACAGCTGAGCGCTGCCTTCATAACATTCCTCCAGCTGGTTCCCATCTCCCGGGGAGCCTGTCTGTTTACCTCTCCAGATTGGGCAAGCAGCACAAGAGGCCGGCGGCCTCGGCACCCTCAGCCTGCTTGGCTACAGGCAAGAGTGGGACACGACACGGTTGTGCTCGGAGGGGAGATGACGGACTGTTTTGTATCTTCTCCCTCAGACTTGGCCCCTAGCAGCCAGGCAGTTTCAGCCTCCCTGAACAAGGATGTAGCCACTTTTTTAATCTCCCTCCCTCCATGTTACCCTCTTATCTGGTGCTGTCTGTCTCCCACACAGACAGACAGACCTCCTTTGTCCATCCCTCTCACACTTTCTCACATCCACTCAAAAGCAGTGGTGTTACAATAGCCTGCTCCCCCCCCACCCCCGCCCTCCCCTCTCTGGTGCCAGCAGGGATCGTTTCAGCTGGTTTTCTGGCTTGACTGACATGTCAGCGCTCTTGCCCTCCCGTTCTCTTCCTCTCATTTTACAATCTCTCCTTTTTCTTTCTTCCACCCTATTATTTTCCACTCCTCTGCCCCGGCGGTGTCATTTTCTCCTTCTCTCTATTTTATGCAGCCCTAGCACATTATATATATATATATATCTCACTTGGTGGGCAGGAGTGGACCAGGCAATGAATGGGGTTTGTGCCTGATGGGCATCAGGGCTCCTTAATGAAAAGGATATCTATCCAAGTGTTCCCGTCCCCTGAGACATTACCCAGCCTCGATTATCATTCCGCGGCTCACCTCCTCTCCGTTCTCCAGGTGCCAGGAGCGTAAGAGAGATTCCGTGTCATAGAGAAGTTCACGTAGTTCATTTTTGAATGCTGTGGTGGATGTTGAGTGTGAATTCTTCATGTACTGCAGCGCCTGACGTGATCAATGCTGAAAAAAGGACTTTGGAGGGGAAATGAGAGAAAGTGGCTGGTTGTTGTTTTCAGGTCTTAAAACCAAGTCAAGTTGTTGACTTGAAAAACACGGAGAACGACCATGTTTTTTTTAGTGTGAAACTTTCACTTGCCCTGGGCTTCCCTGAAGGGGCCCATGTCTTGGGCGCTGATTCTGCATGCCCTGGGGCATGTGGTCCAGGCCTCTAGACGAGACTGGTTGTGCACACTGCACAAAGGTTAAGTGTCCTCCACAGACCGGGTCTCCCTAGGACAGTGATGAGGCCTGTTAATGACCTGTTCATGGCAGGGTTCTCCCAACATTGCTGACCACCTTGGCATTTCGTTGAGTCGGAAGTCTTTTTGCTTGGGGCTGTTGTGCCCTGCCAGCTTCACCAGCCCTAAGGCTTGACGCATAACCAAGTGGAAAAGGTTGCATTTACAATTTGCGTGTTGATACCCCTGAGTCTAGTGCAAAACTGATCCTCACCAGATACATTTTTCTTTCGTTAGGTCAGTTTGTGTACTCAATTATAGTGATTCAGTCCTCTGTGGACCGTTATACGTAAGGTTGCTAGAGAGTTCAGCACTGAGGGTGGACCCTGGGGATTCTCTACTGAGAGAAGCTTCATGAATGGCCTGTTGGGCTCACACTGAAATGAATTTGTACAGACGTTAGGGTGGGATGTACTTCCTCTGTAGCTTGCTCTGTTGCTGGGGCACCCATGCAGTGAGACGGCACGTTGCTACTCTTTGAAAGCAGGCGTTTCAACCACCAGATATCTGTGAATATTAGAGTGTGGAAGCACTCGGAATGCTTCAGATGGTTACATGCAAACACATGGTGTCTGCTTGTGCTCGTACTCTGTGTTGTGTTTGTTGTTGCATCTTAAAAGCAAACACCATCAGTGTCATTGCTGTTGGGTTACATCAGCTACCATTGACCCATCATCAAATATGATCTATGTTGTTCTTCATCTGTTTTATTTCTGAGTAGCTTACCCATGGTGCATTCCTGTCTGACTTTTCTCAGACTATGTATTTTTGCTGACACCCTACCAGACGTGCGTATTATCTTTAAATATCCAATGTTAATTTATGGCCATAAAATGCTACTTTCTTGAGTGGATCACCCGTGAACAGAATCACGACTTGGGTTGGCAATAAGTAATCAACAAATGTTCATTTCTAGCGTTACTAACCTTGTGCAGATTTTAATGAAAGGGTCTCACTCAAGCCCCTTATTTGGCCATTCCAAAACACAGTGTTTGTCACGGTCCACACATTCCTACTTTCTTCTAGTCTCATTTCTGGGGATCAGATCGCTCATCCTTGCGTGGGAGTATCACAGCATGATCAACAACCTGTGCTGCAAATGTACAGGACTGTACACACCAGCCAGCCAAGCTGTGAGGATAGCCACTGGTATTTCCCCCACATCACAACATCGCTCAAGCTCACCTGCCTGCTCCATATATCATAGTCCAATCTCAGGGAGAAAAGGAGAGGGGGTGGTGAGTAAATGGGGGTGGGGGAAAAGCAACAGGGTATTCCCTCTCCACCAAATTGCTTTCCCATCACCGAACAGAACTTTTTTTCTTTTTTTTCTTTTAACAAGAAAAACTAAACTTGAGCACACACTCATGAACTGTGAATGCACTCAGGATTCACCACAGCTTCTCTCGGGACTTTATATATCCGACAATTCAATTTTCTCACAGGCCACGCTATCTGATGTAGAAGAAAAGTAAAAAGGGGTCCGTGTTTACATTGTTTCGCAATGCTCGGAAGATCAGAAAAGAACAGCAGAGGTTTATTATAGACGGTATAATTTTGGTGGTTAGCATGTAGCCTGTCTCTTTCATCATCGTGTGGGGAGACGGTTCTCCGAGGGGGTAGAGTAGGGCTCTAAATCCCCTGTGTGTCACTGCGACCCTCGGCCTCCACCTCCCTGCTCTCCCTTCCCTCCCTCATCTAGCCCCACATCCATGAGAATGCATATTACTGTATTGTTAGCGGAGCGGCGGGGCTGTAATTTGAGGCTATTTTTAACGGAGTGTGGCGCTCGTCTTCTGCTGAGCGCAAGTGTGTGGGCGCCTGTGTGCGCTGCGGTCCCACATTCCGAATGCAACGGAACAGCCACTCATCTCAGCAAAGTGCGTCACCGAACGCAGCGGGAAAGGTCAGAGCGTAATAAGATTGGCCCCCACCAGAGGAAATGACCGGCTCTGCCATGGCAGCACCGTCCACTTCTCCCTTTGATGTCGAGATGATAATGTGAGCACTCTGCTGTCCTTACACGTGGCTCACATATACAGTCCTGAGTCAGCAGCAGCAGCCCAGAGACATCTGTTAATGGAAGTGATCGGTAATGATAGCCATTCCTGCTCTCTCTCTCTCGCTTTTGAGCCAGAGGCAAGAGAGTTGAAAGCTCACAGATGTTGTTCGTGCATGGCTGCTCTGGGATGCTGCGGTGCAAGGCCAGTTGGTCATGCTGCAGGCTGCAGGTCACGCTAAGGTGGGTTGGAGGTTATGTGAGCGGCTACCAGGGGTTAATCGCCGACCTAACATTTAGGGTCAGAAGACAAGACCATGCAAGAAACTCACAGCTGCGTTCAACAGATATGAACCGTGAATGGATCTCAATGTCAAGTCAATGAGCGACGTTAAAAACAGACTTTGACTGACTTGGATGAAAAATTGCACACTGAAATAATTGAAGCACTTTGTGTGTTTCTTAGTGTGATGCTATTGCTGACCATGTCTTACTCGGTTGTAACATAATGCGCGTGCACAGACGGTAGTGCTTAAGCGGCGACTTCCATAGCTGCAAACAGAGGGCCCTGCAGAGCAGCATCCACGTCTCCCTGACCTGCTTTCACTGAACGAGTGAGTGAAGTGAATAGTTCCATTGTCAGCAAAATGGCAAAAGCAAAAATATGGATTAGGTCTACACACTAAATATTAGCGTGTATTTAGAAATTTAGAAACTTATAGGATATTAATTTTACTATTTAATTTCCGAGGTCATTATTCTGCCCCTGGGGCAATCCTGATATTTTTAAACATTTCCACCAGGACAGATTGTATGGTTTACTCTGCAGCATACGTGATGCTTCACCCTCTTTTGGCACTTAGCTAGACGGTTGAATCTTAAAGGTTCGGAGAATGCTGACTGTGTGTAATCCTTCAAAGCAGCAGGGCATGAGGGCAGGCCTGTGTTCCTGTGGAAGGACACTCTGCTGTTGAGGGGAATTGGTGTCATACCGGCGGTTTGGAAAGGGGACTCACTTTTGCCCTCTTTCATGTTTCCCCCGGGCTTCTCTCTGTTCCATGGTTCAGTGTTATCCACAGGCTCCAAGGCCTCATTCTACTCACCTGCTCTCTGCTACAGATTGTGTTTGTGGGGCTTGGTAGAGGTCATTCACCTTTTGTTGTCTCAGCAGGGGTATATAGCCCATAGGCTATGGTCGTGACATTTAGGCCAGAAGCTTTGGAGTCACTTCAGTCAGTGCAGTGGTGGGATCTGTTTTCACAATGCTAGTCAGCAGTGAACAACAATGTGCATGCACCTACTGTTCGGTGAAATGCCACATGGTACAGGTGTTGTCATATGTTCCCTGACTATTGTCACCACAAATGGAGTCTTAAGATGCCATGGTGAGATGAAGGGGCTTCTCAGTGTGGCCAAAAAAATGTGACCTTCCCACACTCCACTGAGAGAGGTGAAAAGTCCCAATTAGATTCAGCTACAATGAGCAAGGGCCAGTATTAGTTTTTCAGTTTAACTTATTGCATTATTATGTGTTTGTATTGGTGGGTCAGTGCATGCTCCAATGCAATCAAGGTGGTTCTGTGTTCAGTGGAAGCATCGTCCCTACAGACCCTCCTTAACAAGACCAAATTGGATTGGGAGCATTGAGATATAAAAGAATTGGTTCAATTGTTGGTTTAGCAGTCAGAAAACCAGGATGTCGTGTATTCCCCTATACACAGACGTCAGGTTGCTTTTAATGCACCTTCAATTTGAGGCAATTTAAGATTCCTTCTCAGTAAAGTTAATTATGTCTTTTAAAACCCTAGCAACTGTGTAATGTTTAACAGATCGTTTTTTCTTTATGAGGAGCCTATGGTTTTCCATCCTTAACTCATTAATTCATCCAAGTGATGTCTATGTGTCTGTGTCTGTGTGTGTGTGTGTGTGTGTGTCGGAACACTGTCTGTTGTCTGATGGTGCCATCGTCGGCGTCCAGTTGGCCTCTGAGTTATGGTGGGAGTGAGGGATGGATTCCTAGTGTTAATCAGTGCTCTGTGAGCAGATGGCATCATTGTGCCTCGGAGCATCTGCAGTTCACGGGCGCATTCATTAAGGTGAATGTCATCTGCCGGATTGGAATGCGGGACTCCATGCTTCGTGCGCTGGCCGTCCATTCATTTACCAAAAGGCCACGGCGCTCCACCATTTTTGTCCTGGCGACGAGACAATGACAAGGCGGGATTTAGAAATGCCCCACTGCCTCTGAGGAATTCCCTTCTTAGAGTTCAGTGCCCCATGTTGGGTCGCTATTCAGTTGGTGATCACTTGCTTGTGGCACATTGACCAAGGCCTTTCCTCGCTCTCACATCTGTCATGTTTCTTAAAGCCTTGAGACGTCCATTTTGATTACAGATGCAGTCATGTGGAAGAACTTAGTAATTTTGACCTTTATCATTGTAATGGGAAATGAAAAGGGTTATTATTTACTTTTGAAATCATCAATTTCCTTCCGAAAGAGCTTTCATTGGAAACATTGAACAGCTTTTATGTCAAACATGTCTGGATGGTCTATCTTGACTCAAGCTGCCAATATGAGCTTTATGTAGCTGTGAACATGAGGTCGTACACAAGGGAACAATGCACATTTTCCCCTCTCAAAGGCAATTTCATTAGTGCGATGCCACAACACACAACAGAGCTCAGTTGCAGACCATTCATCATCTCCCAGGCAAGCCCCTGTCAGTCTGACAAGCTCCTCTGTCATCGGTCGTAGTTGAGGGGTGAAAACTGTAAAAGATGGAGTATTAAATGGCTCCTTGCTGGAAGACACCTGTTTAGAGCAGACCCATGTCTGTGTCTGAGTGTTTTGGGAGGGTTGTCCAGCAGGGAACTGGTTAATTCTCAGCCATGCAGCAGAAGGCTTCCCACAAAAGAGGTGTCTGGGGGGGGGGGAGCTTTGGAGAGAGAAACACTCGCTCCTCTCCGCTCCTCTCCTCGCATGCCACACATTCCTCTGCTGTGTAAAGTTTAGGACTTCTGTTCTGGAGAGGCGTTTGGAGAGGAGGAGTGTCTACACACAACACTATGGGGACAGACCCAAGCTTCCCATAACCTTAGCACTCGCTATGTAATGGCCAGGTGTCGTTATGGAGACAGGAAAGGGGCTCAGTGTCCAAGTCCTCACCTCCTAGCCACCTAAACCCAACACTTAAACAATATCAGATGAGCTCATTAAATTAATAATGAGATCATCTAAAATTATTAATAATAAATATTATCACAGATACACTCTAAAGAAGCTAAAGACATGACTAGTTGTATGTGTTTTCCCACATACTTCACTGTAAGATGAACTTAATTGTTTCTTTAAGCTCTCGGTGAGCAGTCATGTTCATCTCTAAAAATCTGTCTTGACGGTCACCTCGCATCTTAACATCTTATTGCAGACAGTCTGCACCCACCCTCCCTTTGGTTCATTTCAGGAGATTGAAGAGCCTCTCTGGTCTGGAGTGCTTTTGGCAGATGGAAAGGTTTGCTCAGCCATTTGTCAAGGAATGGCCGGCGAACTTCTGACAGGCGCAATTTTATTCGCCCAATGCCACTCCTCTGTAACTCACACTACACTGCTGCCCCTTAGAGGAAGATGACTGGCAAAGAGTGGGCAGCCATTTTATTCCACTGCGTGTCAAGACTCTATCTTACAAGTCCGTGCTGAACAGTGCCGAGAGAAAAAACTACCTGACTGGAGGAGTTTGAGCATAAGAGATAAATTATGTAACCATAGTCTTTGCTTTAGCAGACCCTTTCGCAGCCCTCTAGGACATTTGTCCTGATGCTGCCTGTTGGTATGTGGGGAATGATGAGCCCTTAGTTGCCCAAATGCATTGGATGCTCAAAGCCCAAATGTACTGCTGTTAGTGATTAAAAAGAC
Source organism: Sardina pilchardus (assembly GCF_963854185.1). NCBI lineage: Eukaryota > Metazoa > Chordata > Actinopteri > Clupeiformes > Clupeidae > Sardina > Sardina pilchardus. The sequence goes on from NC_084995.1 coordinate 9,519,565, forward strand.
TGCTGGGAAGCTGTTTGTGATTAGTTTTGGAATGTTTAGTACAAAATATGACTTCACATAGTTCCATTGTTTTGTAAAAGTATCTCAATTTTTTTTTCTCTAACCCCACACATTAAAGAACAAATTTGTATTTGAATTAAGGTCAGCTTTATATAACTGCTGAAGACGAGCCATTACATTAATCTTAGCAGCAGGAGCACTATTCACAAATGGTTCTGACTACATTGTGTCGCCTCTTTGGTTCTAAATCCATTTGCCGCTTCTATTGTCTACTTAAGGAAATATCATAATAGATCACCACCGAACCTAAACCCTTTTCCCCCTGGAAATGTCTGAACTTGCCAGGCAAGCTAAGGGATTGTTGGCAATTTTCACTCAATTGCAGGTGTGCCCATGCATAGTGCTGCAAGGTTCCCAATTTCCCTTTGTCCAAAATGATGAAAGTAAACAAAGGACCTCTGTTGTGCTTTTGTTTTTGTTTCCTTTGTGGGCTGAATTTGAATGAGGGATGCAGCCCTACTGGTCACAGGTTTGCAACTTGATGAACAAATGTGGCAAAGGCACAGAGTATTGATTTGTAGCACCATGCACCATTACAAGAGTCAGAAAACAAAGATTTATTGTGCTGTTTGTATACCTGGTTATTTAGTTGTGATTTTCAGACTGAAAGAATCATTTGGAGGTTGTTTATGTCTGCCAACATCCACTTGCATATCTCGGTGATTCCCAGGCCAGGGCTCCACTCTTATCATTTCAAATTCTATGGTCGATGCTTGCATATTTTGATTGGATTTTTGGGTTAATTATTATAATTAAAACATCATTTATATTATTTTATGAATGGAAGGGTGTTATGATGTATACACCGACTGTTTTGTTGATTTTCTGTGGTGGTAGTTGGCCTAATTTGCTACAATGTATGAATGCGCTCCAGTTACAGAATGAGCATTCATTCATTGCAACATTCCACCTGCTCAGTGAATTAGGAACAGATATGGATTGTCGTCTGCGCTGAGTGAACGGCAACAAGTGAGTTGCATCCAACACACTAAACTCTTTCCCGGTACCTAGCAAGACGGCCACGCATTTTCGGACGCCACTGCCCTTGGTGGCACGGACGCGTTGCGCACACGGTTAAATCTCGGACTGCACCATTTCCCTCTCCTCGGTCGGGGAAGATGTAATCCGATCCCTGCGCGTGAGCCAGTGTAGGAGAAGCACCAAAGAGGGCAGGGTCCTGCGCTTCTCTCTCCTCACTCCACCCCTCCCCTTCTCAATCTCTTTCTCTCCCTCTGTCTCCCTGTGTATGCTCAGCTTCCCCGTTTTCGTCGGCATCTTTCTTTCCTATCTCACTGTAGTCGGTTGAGGACAGTTAGTCGAGTGAGCAGCGGGCGACGAGGATTTGATTTGTTACCGATCCACATATGGTGAATACGTGGTGGAGCCATCTGCACAGGATTCTCCTCTTTGCACGTCCGTCCTGTGACGTGATCGAGCATGTCCACATCAGAGACCGTGTCGGATCTACCTGAAAGTACGCTCCGTGCGCGTTGTCAGAGAGTACCCACTAGGCAGACCTATTTGAGCTACAGCAATTTACAGTAAAGGAAACCAACCACACCGGATTACAACGATGGGGTTCTACGGCACTTTAAAGATGATCTTCTATAAAGTGAGTAGGATTTCAGAATCACACTTTCGTCAGTTTGCGATCTATTTACGGTCGTGATTGATATTTTTGAAGATGTAAAAACGGTTGAGAGAGCACCGGCAGACCTGCGGCACCGCAACATCTGCAGATTCCAATGGCACTGCAGGAATATTAATGCTGTCGGACTCGGGTCCTCTGACTATTTGTAAAACACGATGCCGTGTCAGTATTTGGATACATTATTAAGCCTCTTGCAAATCCGCGAGTTTATCGGGAATTATTTGGGTTTTGCTGAAATACCACTATTTTGTATTTGTGCATGCATTTCAACGGATGTGTGTCGTGGTAACACGGACGTCTTAGCGAATTGTATACAGTGCTGTTTGAAGTGGCGTGACCATCGCACAAATGCAGTTGCACCTGTTTCTCATACGGATCCAAGAAAGCTTCAGCTGAGCTTCCAGTATCCTCCTCATATACACATATTGCAGATAGTGGTCGCTCGGCATCTTAATTTATACTCCTGTTAAGCGTTTTGATATTTGAAAGCGCATCGTGCCAGCCAGTGTGCGAAAGAAACTAATATGTGATCGACTGTGTGCATGATTAGGCTGCATGAGGAACAGAGCCATCAAAGCACGTTAGTGAAACGAATCTTGGACTAAAGTGGTTTCATCTCACCCGCTGCTGCGATGTTCCTTTTAATGTTTATCTGTTTCATGAGAACCGTTACTTAGTTGGTTCAATTGAACACTTTCATTTCACTTACGCTGTTTGACATGGCTGTTGTGTTGAACTTGCCTGTTGAAAGAGGTCATCCCTATGTTGTGTTTTCAAATGCATATTATATAAAGGGTTACTGTGTCAAACTATTTCATTAGGTGACTTATTGGGAACCCTGCTGCCATGCAGTTGACCCCGGTAAAGAAAAGCGGTGAAAATTCTACCGACGCAACTGATGCGAGTGTAGGGGAAAACGGACCTCTGGGAGCGCGAGCCTCTTTCTAGTTCATTATGCGCAGGTTTCGCACACAATGCAAGAATTTCAAAGTAGTAATGACATTGACTAACGTTGTCAGTGATCCGTTTGATCATTCCAATCTTGACGAATTGAGGCCTGTGATTAGATATTAGATAAACAATAATGCCCTGTTGACAGTGCCTTGCCACATTAACTGTTTGATCAACATCAATATAACATATTATGTTGACATGAAATCTACTTGGTTAATTTGCTAAATGTTGCCAATATTTTTGTCTTATTGCTCAGTAGGCTAATAGTCTTTTTTCTTTTATTTATTTTATTTTTTTTGTAACTTGATTATGTGGATTGTAGGGAAAACAGAATTTCTCAGTGATCAGGAAACCAGCATGCCCAAATAGCTATTTTCAGATGGGCTGTGATTTCTTCAAGGACTGGCATTTCAGATAATAACTGATGTGCTTGTTGTTGTCCCATCTGGATGCAAAATGACTCCGATCTTAAGTGTATTCTTGTTGTGTACTTGCTTTGCCTTTGAATGGATCGTTCTGCATCGCTGTCACAATCCCAGTGATTTCAAAAAGCAACAGAAATGAAAGTCCAATTGCCTAAGTTGACTACAGTGAAACAATAGAATCAAACAAGAAGGTATCAGTTGAGCTTGTAGTGTAATTACAGTGGTTTACAAACACTATCTTCTCTGCTCATCTCAGGTTTCCGTTTCCCACAGTATAAAAACCTGTGCTCTTTCATCCGGACTGCCAACAATATGCGTGTGCTTGTGTAAGCGTCTCCTTGTACAGTATGTGTCTGTTTCTCTCTGTCTCTCTCTGTCTCTCTCTCTCTCTCTCTCTCTCTCTCTCTCTCTCTCTCTCTCTCTCACCCTCCCTCTCCCTCTCCCTCTCCCTCGTATACACGCACAGCCTTTCACTCTTTAGCCTGTGAGTGCATGCGTTTACTTGCACTATTTACACGGTCATTGCGCGGTCATTGCAGTGATCTCACCATTTAGTCGAACAAGATAGATGAAATCATTATATATGAAATCATTAAAATATATATTTGTGTATGTGTATTGTGCTATAGGCTATAGTTTCTCAATTAAGCCTGTAGTGTGGATGTAGTGGTTTGAGACGATTCCTCTCCAATCCAAGCTGTTTTCAGCCAGTGGCCCCATCTCTCCATTGATCTTCAGTGCTTCTCTTTGATTTTCATCAGTGTATTCCATAATTTACTCTCTGGTGCCTGTGAGTCTTGATCCATGGCTCCCTCTCTTCCCACTGGCTTTAATGCAGTGAGGCTCTCAGCAGGGTGTTTGCATCAGAAAACGCTTCACAGCGATGCTTCACCCACCCTCCCAGGGCGCTGCTGCCGCTGCTCACCAGGCCAGTAATCACGCAGGAGCGGAGAGACATGTAACACCGCGAAGTCCTCTCATGACTCACCTTTCATCAGATGTCTTTGCTGGGGGGGGGTCTGTGCATGTTTATCATGCTGACCATTTTGAAGTATTGTGTCGTGCTAACTACCATGAGATGTGTAGGCTCTAGCTAGCGAATGCATCCATTAGATTCTGCTATTGCAAGAGGGGCTGGACACAGGCCTGTTCATCTGTGTGGGGCTTGCGTGCACCTAACAGCCCAATTTTCACGTGAGAATTGGAATTGTCTCCTAGATTCCCATATATCCTGGGGCACTGCCTGCTCCTTGTGAGCCGGATGAAAGGGCGATCATGAATCAGGCAGTGTTTGCGGCCCCTCTTTCAGTCCCTCCCTGAAAGCCTGTTTATTTCGGCGCAGGCTCCATTTGAAGCATTGTCCTCACCGAAAATAGTTTTATTCAAATGTGGTTTTTCGGTCTTGGTCCGTGACTGTGGACACTGAGGCCTTGTTTCGCAGACTGGATGTCTCCGTAACCAGGGTGCTGCTATGCACAGAAGCACGAGAGCGATTGCTTGTGTGTTTGGAAGTGAGAGAGAGAGGAACAGAAGGAGGACAGTAAAGAATTGGGTTGCTCTATTTTTTTCTCCCTCAGCTGCAGTATAAATCACGCCGCTCTCATGGCTGCGAACGATGCAGCCCGGGCCCACTGTGTCCCTCATTATCACCCCCCCCCCCAATCATCTGTGTGTGTGTGTGTGTGTGTGTGTGTGTGCATCCATGCCAGTGTCCAATCAGAGACCCACCCTGGTTGCGGACCTGAGCATCAGACCACCCAGAGTTGTATTGTCTGTGCCCCCTGGCTGCTTGGTTGGCACCAGGCGTTCATGCTGTTGCGGTACACAGAGGCCCAGCCAGCACAGAGCAGCATGACCTTTCATCTGCGTGTGTGAGGAGTCAAAGGCTCCACGCCCCACTGTAATCATATTGATTCACACCGCACGCCCCGCAAAGACAGCGGCCACGCAGTCACAAGCCTCATGTAGAACGCATCATAATGACAATCTCCACCAGGGTGGCCGTGGAACTGGCTGTCTGTGGCCTCGATGAATTGTGATTTATTTCCCTCGGTTTGCCATGGTGCAAGAATTGATTTAAACTGTTGGAGAAAAGAAGGGTTATTCTGTGTGGTGTGGTGTTTTCTGCCTGCTATTGCCCAGAGCTAAATGCTGTCTCTGTCCTCCTCTTGCAGATGAAGAGAAAGTTGGACCATGGTCCAGAGGTCCGATCTTTCCCTTCAGGGAAGAAGCCCTGCAAAGGCCCAGATTACTCGAGGTAAGACGAAACATATTTTTTATTTTTGGGTTGAAAAAGTAAATAGATTCCTTTTTAAAAAGCCATTTGACTCGTGTAGGTTGTTTGGACTGATGAAATATTGATGCTGGTCTGGTTGTAGATCAGAACAGCGTGTGCCACAGCATCAAGAAGGGCCGTTGTGTTGTTGTGTTGGGCGATCTGTGATCCTTCTCATCAGATAAACAAGCGCAGGCAGCAGCAGCAGCTGCTCCTCACGCATGGGCCCTCCCTTGAGTGGCTGGCGTCTCAAGTGTGCACCACAGCTCATTCCTGGCCACCTACCGACTGCATCCTCTACGCCTCTCAATCAAGTGGCCTGTTGGCTGCAGCTGGCTGGTAGCTGTACAGTCTTGGCTCCTCTCTCCCCCTCTGAAATCCCATTAAAGATGAATCCATTATGAAGGAGACCTCGCCTGCTCCCATGAAGATTGTCACTAAGCAGGACGGATCCGGCCCCTGAAATTGTGCCGTTGAATATTTTCATTTTTTTCCCCGTCTCTTGACACAGTGATGATATAGCCTTTGAAGTCTTCTGCAGCCTGAAGTTTAAAGCTCAGGGCCGCAGCCCGCTGATACCAAGAATGGCTCGTCTGGCAGCGCGCTCACTTTGAAGTCCGCTCGTGAACGGATCCAGCAAACCAGTGTAGCAAACAAGCTGTGCCAAACGTGCGTGCGTCATGCATAGGCCATCAAGCACCATCCAGGGAGGTCTAATGAATCTCTGGAGCGGTGGGGAAAGGCTATAGCTGAAAAACACCAAATTGGCACTCCGTATGTAGATGGCCTTGCGTGGCAAATAAAGAAGGGCATTGTCTGGCCCCAGTGTTGGCGGCGGGGCGGTGATGTGGTGTGGTGTGGTGTGGGCGCTCGGACGGGCCAGACGTGAGCTCTTGGCTCCGGTTCAGGCTGCTCAGCTCATTAGCGGTGGATGCGGAGCGTTTCCCACCACCCAGCCTTTTGTAGTGGCGGCACAGTTGTGATTAAATGCGGGATCAGATATCCACACAGGCTGCCGCTGCTCCGCCAGCACATCCCACTCTCCGCTCCGCTAATGATTCTCACACACACACACACGCACACACACACACACACACACACATACACTATATACACACACGCACGCAGGCACGCACGCACAGTATACACACACATACACATCTCTGTATGCTCAGCTCCCAAACCAACTCTTCTGTGAGGAAGTGCTTTTAATGCATTACTTTGACTGGTCCTTCCTCGCCTTTGATGCCCATGGACAGTTCATTTCTCCACAGTCAGTGCCAGCCAGTACCCAGATAGACATATTGGCGTGGTGCACAGGTGGAAGTAGTAGCGTTGTGTTTTGTCTCGTCTCCGCAGCCCCGCAGGGCTCGTCCCGTACCCTGCCACTCCCACCACGTTCGGGGACCTGCGGGCGGCCAACGGCCAGGGCCAGCAGCGACGCCGCATCACCTCCATCCAGCCCCCCAGCGGCCTGCAGGAATGGCTCCGCACCTTTCAGGTGAGTTCACCCTCCTACACACACACACACACACACACACACACACACACACACACCTCACATCAGCCAGAGGGGTCCTCACACGAGTGAGCTCCAAGCAGTTGGCGCGTTCTCACGCGGGTTTCATCAGATGCGAAAGCCCTCTGCCGCCACAGGAAAATGAGCTGTTCAGCCTCATTAGAGCTCATTTGCTGCCTTGGCCCTTGGAGGCCACACCACAGCTGTGCTCAGCTTCAACCTGTCCTGACTGAGAGGGGGTGATTTGGGCTGAAACAAAAAAAAAGAACAAACACATTAGATGGAGTTTCTCACCCAGTATTCTTTAATACAAGTAAATCTCCTTAAGTAACACATGTTCCTGATATTTTCCCATGAATAGTATTGGTGTGCCAAACAAAATGCCTCTGAGATACTGTAGAACGAGATGTCCTGAGATGTTCTTCAGTTGTCCTTTTACGAAGACTTGGTGGGTAATGATACAGATCCATCATCCTTATCCATATTTGATGCATTTGGACAGCGCTGCTGATGGTATTGCTACAGAGGTGTGTGAAGGGGCCCTTTGTATCTTAGGGACTTTTCAACACTGCGTGCCCTCTCAACTCCTTTCAATGTTTTTTCATTATGTTCACCATCTGCAGCAGTATGGATACAGTCCATTTCTCTCGGTGAATAAGCTATTGCCTCTGAAAGTTGCACCCTAATTAAAGCAAATTATTTTCTTAGCCTTTTATGTAGTGTTCAGTGTTACCAAAAGGGTTTGTTTAGGAGATATTGGCAGACATCTTTTTTAAGACTTGGTTCCATTGTGCTACCTTTGTCTCTTAAGAACTGAGCATTGAATATATCCGATGGTGAGCGGTCTGTGTGCTGACAGTAAAAGATAATTATTTAGTCAAATGCCTCCAGCTTTTTGAAGAGGAGATTATGAAGAAACAAGCCTCGGCACACCACTGTACTGGTGAGATAATGGTGTCTTTGGAAATTAAATGATTCTTAACCCAGGCCCTGGCCCTTGTTATGTAACTCGACATGCATGGCTTCGGTTGCTGAATCACCACCTAAATGGTGTTAATCCTATGACATTCTCACAGCTGGTGCGCACCATTGACGGTCTTCCACACGTTGACCTGTTGGCTTGTTGAATATGTCAACCATCACAGAGACCAAATGCTCTCTTCCCATCCCAGGGATTCATATTCCAGTCCCAACTTGCATGTCATGCCAAAGGTGTTTAATTGGGGAAATGTTCAAGAGCGTCATGTTTGAAGATAAAAAAGGCTAAATGTCATGTGTAGAGTAACACCTAAGTTGTTATGATGAACCATCATGAATCATTGAGTGTACTATAAACATGAATGGAAATGGAAACACTTGTAATTTAGCTCAAGACAGGAGACCAATGAGGAATGCTTTGGGTGTGCTGAATGCAGCTCAGTAGCCGTGGGCCCAGCTTGTTGAGTAATGCACCCTAGGATCTGCCCTTCAGAAACCCTTTGAACTCCGTATTTATCCCCCATTAGCTGCCCGCTTCAGGGGCTTAAGAAAGCCGAAACACTCAATTCCAGGTGATTTCTATGGGTAGAGTTTTCCTCTCCCTCATAAACATGCCCTGTGATCAGGACTCCTCATTAGGCAGCGCTTCCACAGGAAATTTACTTTGGAGTGAGCGCCACAGCAAAGCCACTTATCTTTGTTCTTTTGAGTTGTTTTGAAAGATTTGGGCACATATCGTGGAACATATTAACAAAGGAAAACACTATGGAAGAACCACAGAGGCCTTCACTGATATGATGTCCATAAACATCTACCTAAGGATAACCTTGATCCAGCATAGCCGAGGAGACCCACATACTGTACACTCTGACTGGTTAATTCTATGTGTCCTTGACAGTGGTGTGTGTTTGTGTGTGTGTGTGTGTGTGTGTATTGCAGAGTTGGAGTGGTCCAGAGAAGCTGCTGGCGTTGGATGAGCTGATCGACAGCTGTGAGCCCACACAGGTGAAGCACATGATGCAGGTGATCGAGCCCCAGTTCCAGCGGGACTTCATCTCACTCCTGCCCAAAGAGGTGAGCACAACATCCACCTCATCCACATGTTCACTCCAATTGAGATGGTTCAACATCTCAACAACATCTTTTTGAGTCACAAGGAGCACAGGATTATTACTTGACCAGCAAGCCGCTTATTTTACGATATTTTAAGAATTATTTGATGGTATTAACCAGGTGACATAACATTTCTAGTCCTAACAGTATTGACTAGAAGACCATAATTTTGTAAATCTATTAAGTAAATTGTGGAGTGTAGAATATTAATTAATGTTGTATTAGTTATCCAAGTTAGTGTTGGGTAACCTTCAGTTAGCTAAATGGCACTAACAGAAAGCTGAACAATTCTCAGGAGTTGCCAGATCTATTTTACCAGCCCAAACATATTTGCTAGTCCTCCATATTTCCTCATTCGTTACTGAATAGCAGTCATTAATGTCAGATGCCCTGTTGAGCTATTAGAGTTCTTGAAAGACCTTTCAGAATAATTTCGTCTCACATTATGACTGGGATGAAAGAAGACGTGTCCCCTTCCATTTGCCTCGCATTTTGTAAACGCTTCAGAATCCTGTGCCCTCCAACTGGCTTATCACACAAAAGTCTGTTGACTCTTCCCGATTTGGATTTTGTAATTAGTGCCCATAAATTTTGTGCAGATGAACCCCTCCTTGAGAACAGATTCCCTTAATCCCCCTCGGCGTGGCTGGAGATGCTCTTCACTGCTGCTTTATCAGCCGCCGTGCAGAGCGGAGCAGAGCAGACAGGCAGAGGATATCTGCTCTCCCATGGCACAGGAACTCCCCACAGACCCTTTAGCAGCCGAGAGACTCTCATCTCTTATCACAGCGTCTCACACCTGGCAGATGCCAAGGATGGCTGGATGTGGAGGTTGAAATGAGGGGAAGGGGGGGAAAGGATGGGGAAAGGTGACGCTCGTCTCCTCATGCGCAGTGACACTCGCCGCACACTGACTGGAGTGAGATGAGACGAGAGAGAGGGAGAGAGACAGAGAGCGAGAGAGGGAGAGAGAACGTGATGGCACGTTGAAGCTCTCCCCGCCCACCTTAACCGCACTCCCAACCCCATACTGAGACCCAGCTGCCTGCTCGTGGTTGGGTCTGACACATGAGGAGATGAGATCTACTCCTTTTCCCCAAGACTCACTCTCTCTCTCTCTCTCTCTCTTTCTCTCTCTCTCTCTCTCTCTCTCTCTCTCTCTCGCTCTTCTGCCTTCCATTCAGTCTCCCTGGCACTGTGTGCCTGTCTTTATCTCCAGTGTTTACTCCGAGTGTTTGGGAGGAGGGAGGAGACGCGAGGGAGACGTGGGGCACATGTTTGGATTTTGGGTTTTGACAGCCATCTCCTCCAGGCAATTAGTGTAGATTTGACTGAAATGGTGGCAAGCAGAAATCTGTGTTTTCTGAGGTTCTGCCAACAGTAGTCTGCCTTACGTAACTGTCAGCTGGCGCTAAGTGCTATCAGATCCAACGCTTTTTTACGTGCCCGTTTTTTCGCTCGTTCCTCCCGCAAATTTAACCGGATTACGGCTCGGTCTTTTTTATAAAGGCAGGATAAAGCCAGATAACAGTGAGAGTGAGTAGGAACCCCGACTGAGAGAGAATGTACTACCGATCCACCCACTCCGCGATCCCTGTGTGTAGACTAAACCAGGCTTCTCCCTCTCTCTCTCACTCTCTCTCTCTGTCGTTCTCCACCTCTCCCAGCTGGCGTTGTATGTGCTGTCGTTCCTGGAGCCGAAGGACCTGCTGCAGGCGGCTCAGACGTGCCGCTACTGGCGCATCCTGGCGGAGGACAACCTGCTCTGGAGGGAGAAGTGCAGGGAGGAAGGTAGGTGCTGGAGCCAGGCACGCGTAGGCAGCCGCAGAATACTGCAGCACGCAGGAAAACAGTAACACTCAACACCGCTAACACTCGCTGATGGAGGTGGGATTTACACTATACATGTCACCATTGATGAATCCAAAATGATCATGTCAGGCATCAGAGGGACACTGTAGCAGAAATAGGATATGGCTAACATTACATTTGGCTGACACTTGTTAACCAAAGCGACTTACAACATGGAACATGTTTTTTTAAGCTTGTAAGAGCAATTCTAACAACAATTTTACAACAGTAAACAATTGTCTGTAGGATCAGCCAGACTAGTTGTAAGTAGTGCACTGAGAGGCGATGTTCTCTGAACTAACAGGAAGGCTTTTTTGCTCTCTTCTCTCCCAGGTATTGACGAGCCTCTGCACATCAAGCGGCGGAAAGTGATCAAGCCCGGTTTCACGCACAGTCCCTGGAAGAGTGCCTACATCCGGCAGCACAGAATAGACACCAACTGGAGGAGAGGAGACCTCAAGTCCCCCAAGGTAACCTCATCTCTCCTATTAATGACTGCAGGCATGCCAGCATTGTGTGACACCAGTGTATAGTTTCACTCTCCATTAAGCTGTTGACAATGAGGATGTGAATCCTGGCTGTCATTGTCACACTGTTGGCTGTGCAAACGGAGTGGAGTAGAGCTGGGAGGCTGAGCTAACAGTCTTCTGCTGCTGCCGCTGCTGCTGCTGCTCCTCCTGCTGTGTTTAGCTTGGCAGCGGCCGCGGTAGAGGAGCGATGCTCTTCCCAGACGCCACCAGGGCGAGCGCGCGCCCGCCCGCCCGCCTCCCGAAACGCGCTGTGTCATCTGCTGAGCCAGCGCTCCTCTGACCCAGTATCTCAGCCCCACAGCGGCGCAGCCCAGCTGCTCAGAGGGAGGCCGCACGTTTGATGTGTGCTGAAGGGGGGGGGGGCCTCATTAAGCTGCTTTCTTGGCTGCAGAGCCTCACGTTTGCCATTATCACCTGTGCCCCCGCCTGCAGGTGCTGAAGGGCCACGACGATCACGTGATCACCTGCCTCCAGTTCTGCGGAAACCGCATCGTCAGCGGCTCGGACGACAACACGCTCAAAGTGTGGTCAGCAGTCACCGGAAAGGTAAGCCCGCGGGTGTTTTCTCCCGTTAACCCCTCACTCTCCAGACATCTGTGACTAATTCAAATCAAGTGCAGCTCTGAAACGGCAGAGGTCCCAATTGGTGTAGCTTGACTATGTTTCGTGGCTCGGACTAGTGTGCAGGAATCCAGTGCAGCCCGTCAAAGGACAGTCCTTTGTTCTCACATCAGAGTGCCTGCCCAAGGGATGTATGACAAGCAGGTTAATTCCAGCCAGTATTGATCCTCTGGCGTGGGCATCGATCACTGGTGTTTCCGTGGGAACTGGGAGATGGAAATGAGCGTCTGTCCCCACTGCTCTCCCACATCCTCCACTCAGAGCAGCTTTGCACTCACACCCTCCGCCACCAGCCTGGTGGTGTCTTCCATACGGCCGCCTGAGTGGGTGCCCTTCCTCTCCTGATTGATTTTCCAGTTATAAATGTGGGACTGGTGGGGGGTTATGGAGGCATCACTTGGAGTCTGAAGGACAGCCCCCTCCCCCTGTTGCAGGAATAGCAGCAACCAGCAGTCATCTCCATAGTCATCAGGGACTATGTTGTGGCACTCAATTATTTATGAGTGACATGAGTCGCTGTCATGTTAACACTGTGGCTTCATTGCACCTCTAAAGGGCTTCTTCAGGCCTCCCCCCAACTCCCACCATCTTCCTGCTCAGACTGTGTGTGTGTGTGTGTGTGTGTGTGTGTGTGTGTGTGTGTGTGTGTGTGTGTGTGTGTGTGTGTGTGTTAAATGGAGTGAAAGGGCTGTTGCCCACAGGCTTCTTTAAGTATTCATTGGTGGAGGCGATGCGGTGACACGGACCCCGTGTGACTTGTTTATGAGCTCCCTTTGAAAGCGAGCCATTTGGTCTGGAACAGTATGGAGAACGGAAAGGACGCCGTTAATCGCCCTCTCTTCTCTGCCCCCAACCCTCAACCCCACCCCACCACCTCCCACCCCTTTTCAAGTCCTCCATTTTCATCCTGGCTCTAATGAAAATTCCCCTCTTTATATCTATCCAGACGGGCCCCCTCCCCGTTGCCTTGCTTTTTAATGTGCGGGTGAGGCGGGAGGAGGGGGGCCGTGGCCCATTTGGGTGCTAATTTAGAACTCAATGGCTCTAAAGAGTCTCAGCGGCGTTCTCGGGTCGCCTGATTTGGATGCGCACGCACACAACAAAATGGAGAGCCGTTGACTGGCGGCGAGCCTGGTGCGGGGGGGATTACGCCGCGCTTGGTGCGGCCCGGTCGAGGTGAAGGCTGCGTGTCTGATGAGAGGGACAGCAGATGGCCGATGTGCTCTATGCTCCGTGACGGGGGTCGTAACCAGTGGACTGGCACGGAGCCAGGAGTATCCCACAATGCACCTGGCCGCAGGGCCCTCTAGAGGGAAAGCCTCTGGATCCTTCTGTTCCATTTCTTTGGTGAAGGCCATCAGTAGTCATCTCATTACCTGTCGGCACTCCTACACTTAATTACTGAAACAGTAGCAGCCTGAATTAATTGAAGAAATGTGATTTCTGCTGGTATATTTCCCCTATGTGAAGGAGGTAGAATTAATTCTAGACCTGCGCACACAAAGTTTTCTCAAAAAAACAGAATATTGAATACAACTCCTCCTCTGGCTCTAGAACGAAGGTGCATCTGAGGCCGAGTCTGATCTGCGTGTTTATTTATCTCCGTCTCCCGCCCATCTATCCATCTGGCTGTCTAGCTTTCTCTCAAATTGTGTGTCGGTTTCACACAAGTCTGCAAGCATTTGTGTGCTTCTGCTGGACCCCTTTAGCTGGTGTGAGCATTTCTGTCTGCTGTGGACAGGCTGTGAGGCTTCTCTGCCCTCTGGAGCCCAGGCTGATCTTCCATTCGCATGTCTGAACTCAACTGAAGCCAGATCAATATATGGACAGTGAGGGGAAGCCTGTAGAAGTTTGGCTTGTTCAACTTGTAGATATTTGAAAACTAAAGGCTGCTAGACTATTTCATCATCTGCTTGCCTCTCACAAGCCCTTCCCCTCCACGGGCTGAGAGTGTGCATGCGTACTGTTAATTTGGGATTGTCCTTCAGGTTGTTTTTTCCAAGGTCTCCATTTTCCTCCTCACAGTTTGATTCTGGCTGCTTTCTGGGGGGAAGATAAGCAGCCCTGGTGTCGTGGAGAGCTTTTCCTCTCCGCTCCGCTCCCAGAGCCGAGGCCAGATATCTGCCTTCATTAGGCTCTCCGAGGAGCTCGCCGGAGCCATGGGGAGAGGATGGGTGGAGTTCTGGAGAGGCTCCGTAATGAATTGAAACGAGATTACTGATTATTAGTGGAGAAATTGGCTGCCTTCTACCCCAGTGCTACTGACTGTGCTCCGACAGTCATGGCTGCCACGCGCTCTTTTTTTTCCACCGCGTGTGCCCTTCCTCGTGAGTGTGGGAGCGGACTGCTTCTCCAACCCGCCCATCTGTCAGGAGCAGCGGGACTCCCCGCTTGGCAGGTAGACGGCACGCGCAGGCGAGGGTGCAAGGCGCACCTGAGGCTTCTCTTGGCTGGCAAACCCTGCTCGCGAGAACACGGCTCTCCAGAAACTGTTGCAGGCCAGAACATGAACCTGCCTGAAGCGGGGAAATATTTCACAGAATGTACAATACCACGGCACTCGTCCTCTATGGCGCCTTAAACCCTAGTCTGACATATTGATGGGCAGAGTATAGCGAGTGTGGCTGTTGCAATCACCTCACCAGCCTCACTGCAGGCTGCTAGACGTGGTTGAATTTAATGACACAAGATTTATGAGTGTTCCACTCTTCTCAGTGATGAGCTCGGATTATGGACGGTGTGTACTTTTCCAGCTCAGGCAAATGGGGGGTGGGGGGGGGTTGTTGCATGAGCTGAGCGAGGACCCTTGCTGCGAGTAATAGGGAGATGATGGCAGGGCTAGATTAGCCTCAGACGCTTAGAGCAGCCTACGACTCGCATCCCTTTGAAGCAGACAGATGAGACCGGAGCGAGCGCGAGTGCAGCTGGGCTGTGTTTGACTGAAGTCGTCAGTCTAACGAGGATGTCTGCAGCGGCCCGCCGCCGTTTACCGGCGGAGCCCGACGATTCACCTGCGAGGGTGTCGCTCCTAATAAACGCTGGCGCACAACTATGGCAGGATACCCCGAACAAGACTCTCCCCAATTGAGCGTGGCTTGGGGGGGGGGGGGCTGTCAGCCTCCATCTCTCTGGGCTTCCCACTTTTCCCTCGTCTCTCTCTCTTCACCGCGGCGATGGCACCCTCGTGCCGCCTGTGCAGTGGAGCGGAGAGGCTCCCCTGGTGCCCGTCAGTGAGTGGAGCCCTGCGAGGTCACAGCGCTGTTAGGAGGCCGAGCAGGAATCCCTTCGCGATAAGAGCCGTCACTTAGGATTTCTGCCATCGCACTCGAAACAAGTCATCTGTTGCTAATGTGTCACGAGGTGATTACGCTATTAATGTTGTATGTGATATTAAAGAGCTGCTGCCATGGGTACTCATTTTCCAGTAGAATATGCATGTGGGCGCCCCTTGCGCATTTTCACAGGAAGCTGGAGCAACGTGGCTTCAGGCTGAAGGTGTGTTTTCGTATGCGTGCAGTGAAGCCCGGGTCTGGTGCCCTCAGGTTGTTGACGCACTGTTGAGGAATGTGAAGAATTGCATACAAAACAAGCAACTGCACACATTCGCAGGCGTCTTCCATTGATATTTACGGTTCGGCATGAAGTCGCCTCGCAGCCAACTCCAAATTACAGCCGTCAGGAATGTGGAGGTCAGTGGCTGAGGATGAGTGGCGCCGAAGATCACACCCTCTCTCTGCCTGGTCACGCTCCGCAGCGTTAGATGGGAGCGCTGGGAACGAGGAAGAAAAATAAAACAACACCCAGCTCGTGCCCTCTGATTTATTACCCTGTGTCCTTGACGGCTCCGATTCTTGCCTTTCTGCCGCTTATTTTCTCTCCCCATCTCTCGCTCTCTCTCTCTCTCTCTCTCTCTCTGGCGCGCGCACTCTCTCTCTGTCTCCAGTCCTGTCGCCAGTATGACTCAGACTGCATCCTGGCTGAATATCAACAGCTCACCGTGCCCACTGCCGCATGCCAGAATCCCAGACCATCCCCCGCTCTTGTCTGATGGAAAGTGGACCAAAATCAGTGGAATCAGTGGGAACGAAAGTCACTGAACATAACTGTTTTGCGACCTCCTTGATGCAGTCTGTGTATAATTATCTTTAATTATTATCTCTTGCATAATGACGCTCTCTTTTCCTACGCCGCTGTCATTTACCCTCTACTGCACTACAGCCACATAACTGAGTAACTCAATGCAATATCACACTACATTTCCCATGATTCTCTGTGCGTTTCTGATTGGTCCCGAAAACCCCATTAGAGGATGCTCACTGGTCCCAGATGGGCTGGCACAGCCCTGGCTCATTGTGTTGAGTGTGAGCAGGCCAGAGCAGCTGCTCCACACAGATTGCTCAGCAGCTGAGCACTCGCAGGCACAAATCACACACGCCGAGCTGGCCCATCAAAGGCCATCACAAAGGTACACGCCACAAATCAGTGGTTGCAGAATGGGAAATCAGCCGTGATGGGCCGTGCAGGAGATTTGTTTGGGTTCCAAGCCGCGGAAACATCTAGAAGCGGCAGCCACAACCGCTTCTTGTTCTGGAAACTGTATTCTTCCAAACGTTTCCCTCAGCAGTCTCTAGTTGCTGTCAGGCAAGTGCCTGTTTTTCACCACGGATCAAATGCAGACAGAAAAAAAAATGCAAGAAATGCAATAAAAATAGAGTCCAGGATTATGCCACCATCTCTGGCTTCAGAGGGCTCCAGCAGCCATTTAAAAGAATGTTAATCTTCCGCGCGCCGGCTGCCAGGGGTGGCTGCCTTTGTGCTTGTTCCACAGGCAGATAAACAGACACCTAAGCCATTTCATTTCAAAGGTCCTCTTTCCAGACTCTGGCTGAGTGGGCTCTAATCGGCCAAGAACAGGGGAAGGCTTTGTGGACACGGACTGGCTATGCAAGTACTGTGGTTTGCACTCATGTTGAGAAATCCATCTCCCTGGTAACATACACTCATTACCGAATAAAAATGCTCATGTTTAATTCAGCCATGGCCTCATCAATATTCAACCAATGTTCCCCATTCCACCCGGTTTCATGGGGATATCGAGATGTGCCGGATACATCACAGGGATCATACGATGAGCCCTTTTCCACTGAGAGCGAGGCAGATGTCTGCAGTGGGAAGAAAATGGATGCGAAAGCCATGATTTTCCCCTTCTCATGATTGTCCATAGATGTCACAAAGTCATTAGTGCTCTCACTTGACTAAGCCTCTCGATCTCATTCATCCTCTTGGCCACTGGTAATGGTGTTTAATTGCCTCCCATTTGTTAGCAGCCTGAGCCCTTTGTTCCCCTTCCTGCTGACCAGACTGGCTGCTGGGACTGACTGTGCTTGGCTGTGCCGTCGAGGCAGAGGACGAAGCGAAGCGAGCGCAGAATAAAGTTAACCTTTGTGACACCGCGTGATAGATGGAGACGCCGAGGTCGTGTAGTGCTGTGGATAGTTAACGGACCGTCGCTGTTTATCGCCCCGTAAAAAAAAAAAAAAAAAAGCGCCCTCGGCCACCATGCTGGTGTGGGTACCATCAGCAGGTTTATGGGCCCTGCTCGAGAGGCGAGCCGCCCCAGCCTGCTCTGCAGAGCTATGGATCATAACACCCACAGAATGCCCAGGGGAGCACACGTCTCCTCCAGCCCTAATTAAATGCAGCGTCAAAGCGCTAATTAAATTTACCTAAAACCATCCCCTCTCAAACAGATCGGGAGAGTTTCGCGATCAATAGCTAATCTGTCATCTAAAATGAGGAAATCATCTTTCTTTTTTTTTTGCTGTATTAGCTCAATTTCCTCTGAAGTGGAATAAATTAGCCGCTTTGGTCGAGAATAGATAAGGAAAAAGGAAATTACATAGGTTGAGGAAAGGTCAATATTATATTTGTTCCCCTACCACATTATAGAGTGTATTTCTTTTCTAATGACCTTTCTAAAGGTCCTTTCCATTTATTTTGCATGCCCTTTCCTTCCAGGCTCCATCCCAGTTTAAAATTTGCCAAATCGCTCCCCCAAGACAGATCAAATGCACATCCACTCATCACAAGCTCATTAATAAGGTCACAACCCACTCCAGTACTGGGCTCTGCCTCCTTCAGTTGATGTGCCCTAACACAGAGGATGCTCTCTGATAACAGACTTCTGATAGTCCATGGTTATACCTTTTTTACCATGAGAGCCATTGGTCCTGATATGACATTGAACGAAAACCCTCAACTTACATGATCTGTCTGCACTTCCTTACTTTTGGAATTTCAGCAGTTTGGCGTAATGTCTTTGCCTTGTTGATATTTGATGTTCTTGTGCACTACATGATTTAAAAACTTGGAGCTACTTATAGGTGATGTCAGATCTGCTTGTAGGCACATTTCACAAGTCCAATGTCCCAATTTGGTGTTAAAATAGACACCAGTGTAACCAACACTCCATTGAGAAACAATGTATCTTCTGCCAGGAAGTCCCACAGAATGTGTAGCATTGCACTTGTATTGATGTGTTGCATGTAAAGTCTATTGTAAATGTGTGTGCGTGTCTGACGGCTGCCCTCTCTGTTGTGCTTGCAGTGTTTGCGGACGCTGGTGGGCCACACGGGTGGCGTGTGGTCGTCCCAGATGAGGGACAACATCATCATCAGCGGCTCGACGGACCGCACGCTGAAGGTGTGGAACGCCGAGACGGGGGAATGTATCCACACGCTGTACGGACACACCTCCACCGTGCGCTGCATGCACCTGCACGAGAAAAGGTACCAGCAGCACACGCCGCTAAAGGCAGGCCGAGGCCACGCCCTCATACTCGTATACCTTCAGCTCTCATATCTGTTCTCATGGTGGGCATAACCTATGGGTCACTCCACTTGTAAACTTACAATACTCATCTCTATTATTATATAGTTGAAATGGCTATAATAAACTTGAACTTGAACAGACAAATCATCTACGTAGACACATAGATTATGTAGAATTATATTTCTTATTTGCTGGTTCATAGGTCATTGCAGAGCTCTCTCCCCCCCCAATGTCTGTCCAAGCTGTTTAAGGGAGAGCATATTCAAGTTCACCATCAAACGTGCATTGTGACGGAGGGTACGGCAGCTAGCGTGCCGTTAAAGTGGCGCGGGGTCGCAGCTGGAAAAGGCTGATGTTCACATATCAGTGCACAACAATGTGCTCCGTGGGCTGTGGCGGTGCTCTCTGTCCCCTGTGGAGGCCTCCCGTCAGTCTCTGTGCGCTCGCGTCCGGCCTCTAGTGCTCTTTCTGCCCAGGGCCACGTGCGGCCTGAGCCACTCCTGATTACTCACTGGGCAGAAAGGGCCGAGGAACAGACCGCCCTGGAAGAGGCAAGATGGGAGGTGGGGGTGGGGGGTGGGGGGGGGGCGGGGGAGAGTGCAGTGGAAGGTTCCAGAGCACAATGCCTCTCCGCTGTCTCCTTTGTTCCGGCCTGCATTAGAGGAGACGTTCTGTCCTCGGCTGAAACGTAGTAAAAATGTTATTTATGGCGGACTTGTGTTCAATGCGCTGAGATGAAAAGGCCATGGCACGCGTAGTTGGATTTCATCATGGGAAATGGAAATGGATATGTCTTGGCAGGAGGCCAGTGATATCTGCCTCAATAAGCGCGCCTGTAGAATACAGTAAATCCCCTTGATAAATGGTGTGCCCCCGCTGCTAAAGGTGAAGCTCCTCTACAGCACGAACTGCTGTCCTTGCACAAAGAGACCGTAACGCCATCCTCGTCTGTCCGTCCGTCTGTCCGCAGGGTGGTGAGCGGCTCCCGGGACGCCACGCTGCGCGTGTGGGACATCGAGACGGGTCAGTGTTTGCACGTGCTCATGGGCCACGTGGCGGCCGTGCGCTGCGTCCAGTACGACGGGCGCCGGGTCGTGAGCGGCGCCTACGACTTCATGGTCAAGGTGTGGGACCCCGAGACCGAGACCTGCCTGCACACACTGCAGGGCCACACCAACAGAGTCTACTCCTTACAGGTACGCAACATGGCTGCTCAGTCACACACACACACACACACACACACACACACACACACACACACACACACACACTGCAGGGCCACACCAACAGAGTCTACTCCTTACAGGTACGCAACATGGCTGCTCACAGTCACACACACACACACACACACACACACACACACACACACACACACTGCAGGGCCACACCAACAGAGTCTACTCCTTACAGGTACGCAACATGGCTGCTCACAGTCACACACACACACACACACACACACACACACACACACACACACACACTGCAGGGCCACACCAACAGAGTCTACTCCTCACAGGTACGCAACATGGCTGCTCACAGTCACACACACACACACACACACACACACACTGCAGGGCCACACCAACAGAGTCTACTCCTTACAGGTACGCAACATGGCTGCTCACAGTCACACACGCACACACACACACACACACACACACACACACACACACTGCAGGGCCACACCAGAGTCTACTCCTTACAGGTACGCAACATGGCTGCTCACAGTCACACACACACACACACACACACACACACACTGCAGGGCCACACCAGAGTCTACTCCTTACAGGTACGCAACATGGCTGCTCACAGTCACACACACACACACACACGCACACACACACACACACACACACAAAGGTTTATTAATGCACGTCGGAAGGCTCCGGAGGCCAGTATATCAATCAGACAGATTTGTTTCACTCAACAGCATGAAATCTCCAGCCTCCAGACTTGTAGGGCGTCAGCAAGCCGCTCCGGCTCTGCAGCTCATCTAATGCGTTCACATGGCAGGAAGGGAACATGACTCATGTACAGTGCACTACACTCTGTCTGGCTCTCCGTAATGGAACATCTTGCTCTGTTATGCCAGCTGTATACTGCCAACAGTTATTCTTTAGAAATGGCCTCACTATGAGAAACATTATTTCAGTACATAAATATTGTACATATAATATTTGGTACCAGATTGATATAAATATTTTATTACTGTTTGTTGTTTATTCATCAATATATCATGGACATTCATGAATGTCATTATCAAGCTTGTTGCAGTCCAAAGGGAGAGGGGGTATCTTATAACACTGCATGTACTGTATCCCAAACCCTTAATGTTCTTGTCATTATTGGTGGCCAGCCATGGTAAAGTGTCTATAAAGTCCTGCAGAACTGCTATCCGTGTGCATATCTCCTGTGGTTCTCCATGCTAATCATAATGACGGACCTGTGGTGGCCAGAGCCCTGCTGTGGTGAGGCGTGTAGGCTGTGGGCTGAGCCTGCAGTGCTGCTGCTGGGCTGGTGTGAGAGGTCAATGCCTCCCCCAGCCTGTCCTCTGTCCTCTGGGCCTCGTCCTGCCACTGATCACACTGCAGTCTAGCGCAGGCCTCCGCGTGGGCCGCACGGCCAGAGAGGGGCTGATGCTGCTGCAGGAGACGCTCCTTGAGCTCTTCATTAGGTAATGCTGGCTTCTGTGTGTGTGTGACGGTGAATCTGACCCCGAGACCTGTCTTTTCCTCCCCCACCAGTTTGACGGCGTGCACGTGGTCAGCGGCTCGTTGGACACATCGATCCGCGTGTGGGACGTGGAGACGGGCAACTGCATCCACACGCTCACCGGGCACCAGTCCCTCACCAGCGGCATGGAGCTCAAGGACAACATCCTGGTGTCCGGCAACGCCGACTCCACCGTCAAGATCTGGGACATCAAGACGGGCCAGTGCCTCCAGACACTTCAAGGTCAGAGCGCCGATCGATCTCCCCGGGATTTCAGCCCGAGCGGCTGCTGATGTTAAACGAGTCTCACGGCGTCGTGTTTACGACCTTATTTTTTAAATGCCTTAGTCTAGCTTTGTACTCGCGGCTATCGGGAGGGAGAATAGAGGCAGCCATCCGTGGCCGGGGCTCCCCTGGTGCTTGTCGTGTCCTTTAGCGGTGCTGTGCTGTGCCGTGTTGTGTGACTGCTCTGGTCCAGCGATGCCGTCATCCTTAACCACACCGGCCCTTATCCGGCCGCCGTAATTGTGTCTCAGAGGCCCGCTAAACAGGAGGAGTCGGAGAGCGCGCGGATCCATAAACAAAGAAAATCGAGTGGTTTACAGCTGTAGGAAAAACAATGGGCGCTGCCCATGGACACTGAGCACAACACGCTGATATCATGCAGCTCCCCTCATCCCCCAGTGGCCCTCTCTGTCCCCATAACAATTATGCATCACTTCCTATAAGCATCCAGACTAGGCGTCTGAGAGACGGTGTGCTCTCTCTCTCTCTCTCTCTCTCTCTCTCTCTCTCTCTCTCTCTCTCTCTCTCTCTCTCTCTCTCTCTCTCTCTCTCTCTCGTCTGGATGGCCTTATTAAACACCCTATGGCTGCTATCTGAGCTCACCCGGCTGGCTGAGGAGAACAAAGGGATCCCCTCTCTTGGCATCAGAGGGATGGAGCGGCACGGGGATGCAAGGAGGATGAAAAGGAGCGAGGGGGGGATGGGGGAAGACGTGGCGTGTTAGGGAGCCCTGCGAGGCAGATGCACAGCGCAGGAGGAGGAGGGGGGGTGGGGTTGGGTGGGGTTGGGTTTGGGGTGCAGGGCAGCGTGGAGGTTGGGGGTGGATGTCGTCTCTTTTGTAGGTCAGCTAATTGGGTCATTGGGCATTTCCCTTTTATTCACGATGACATTTAGATAGAACAATAGACCGAGAAACGGGACACTTAACATTAAAGGAAATGTACCTGATGCTTTATTATGGTGATGGGCGAGGGAGGGAGCTTTCTCCAGTCCTTTGTTAACTTGATGACACACGAGGCAGTGCACAACAAAGGCCACTGAAGACGCGCAGTGTTCAAAAGGGGGCATATCTACCTACACACACAAACACCAATTGAATGACTTGTTCCTCATTAACGGAGGTTGCTTTGAAATGGAAATGGAAAAAGCTGCTCATGGCTTTTATTGGATTATTCTACTTGATTATCTGCTGGGTAATCGTGAGACAGATGTGGTTTGCTAACACACCAATTAGCATTTGTATTTCATACAGAAGTGGTTTATTTCCTAATTGCCTACAGATTCTTTGTGTCCCGTCATAGTTAATGTGCAGTAATTTGTTTTTAGCCTGTACCGCATACGGCTTGCTCACACACTTTGATACATGTGTGCGGAGACGTCGAAAAGAAAGATGTGAAATAACGATAGAGAATCGAACTAATGGTCTGTAATGGAAGCTCCGTGTGGCTCCGTAACGATGGCGCTAACTCTCCCTGTCTGTGCGTCTGTGGTTCCCCACAGGTCCCCACAAGCACCAGAGCGCCGTCACGTGCCTCCAGTTCAACAAGAACTTTGTGATCACCAGCTCGGACGACGGCACGGTCAAGCTGTGGGACCTGAAGACGGGCGAGTTCATCCGCAACCTGGTGACGCTGGAGAGCGGCGGCAGCGGCGGCGTGGTGTGGCGCATCCGCGCCTCCAACACCAAGCTGGTGTGCGCCGTGGGCAGCCGCAACGGCACCGAGGAGACCAAGCTGCTCGTGCTGGACTTCGACGTGGACATGAAGTGACATGCGATGTTTTTTTCTTTTTTTAAAGACCGGGGGAGATGACGTGGAGGAGGAGGAGGAGGGGAGAAAAAGAGGGGGAGATTGAGAGAGAGAGAGAATAAGAGAGAGAGAGAGGGAGAGAGCGAAAGAGGGGTTGAGGGTGGATGGCTGAGCCCCCTTTGTGGAGCTCAATGTCACGATCCATCGCTTGCTCTTTTTTTTATTTAAACGGCAACAAAAAAATGTATCTCTCCAACCATCCCCAGCCAGCCCTCCCCATCTGCTGGGTGGTGGTGGTGATGGTGGTGGTGGTGTTATCTGGCTCTACAGTGTCTCCATCACCCTCTCTCTCTCCCCTTGGCTGGACGGGGTGGTGTACATGGGGGGGCCTTTGCTTGGGGCGGGCGAGGAGAGCGCGGACGGCGTGGAGGAGGGGCCGAGAGCGAGGAGAGGAGAGGACTGGACTCGTGCGCTGCCTCCTCCCCCCACCCTCCACACGTGCGTCTGCAGCAGGAGCTCGGCTCGCTCACGGCGGCAGCAGCAGCAGCAGCAGCCACACGGACAGACTGGTCTGCACTCGCCAGCAGTGCTGTGCTCAGATGTACAAAACCCACATGATTTTAGCCCCCCACTCCTGCCCCACTCCCACCCCCACCTCCTTCACCTGTTCAGAACAGGCCAAGAGCGCACCGATACCAGGCAGCGGTAAACACACACACACACACACACACACACACACATGCACACTCACTCACTCACTCCCAGAGACCTCCGATTGAGTTCCTTTCACAGTGCTGCTTATGGAGCGCCCCACCACGGGTGACAGGGTGTGGGTATGGGTGCACGTGGCGTAGAGTAGAGGCGCGCGGACTGGTTGGACTGACGGACGCCCCCCCGCCCCGGTGGCCTCGGCCCTGGGACCGGTGCGCTCCACTTTCTTTCTGTGCATTTTGGTTTGTTTCCTTTTTCCTCCTCTCCCCATCACTTTGTTTCCTGGCTTTGAGTTCCTCACAAACAAAAACACGGACGATGAAACCTTTTTAGTGTGCTCCACAAATTTCCTGTTCCCCCACTCTTTATTTTTTGCCTGCTGTTGCCATTAGCAACACATCCCAGTATTAAGCTGTTCTTTGCTCTTCACGTTACATTCTCTCTATTTGTTTGGGTTTGTTTTTTTGTTGGATTTTTCCCTTCTCTCCTTCCATGTCTTTCTCTCCCCTTCATGCACAGAGCTGACAACGAGTCCAGCCTCCAGCGCAGTGTCTGCTCATTGGCCTTTATGTTGGAGAGTCTGGACGTTTAGTCACCTCAGCCCAGGTGTTTAGAGCTGAGGATGGGGGTCGAGGTGGGAGGCGTGCGTGCGTGCGTGTGTGTGTACGTGTGTGTGCGTATGTGTGTGTGTGTGTGTGTGTGTGTGTGTGCATTTGTGTGGTGGTGGTGGTGAGCTAGCATCACCTCAGCTCCTGGGAAGTGCGCTTTCCCCCCAGTACTGTTTCTCCCAGTGGCCAAACGGAATTCATGCTGCTAGACAGAGAAAAGCAAGGTGGAACTTTTAACTCGCTGTGACGTTTTAGTCCCAGACTAAATTCCAAAAATTGACTCTATATAGTTTGGACGGAGGAAAAAAAAAAACGATGCGCAATGGAAATTACAACCGACATTTTTTTTTTGTGTGTGTGTTTTTGTTTTGTTTTGTTTTCGTTTTTGTTTTTGCCACTGAAACTTGAGCCAAATGTGCCTCAACGAGGCTGAGAAGAGGGAGTGATGAACAGACAAAGACAGGTTTGCCCGAGGAGACAGGATAGGATTGACATGAGCAAATTAATGTGTGTGTGCGTGTGTGTGTGTGTGTGTGTGCATGCGTGTGTGTGTGCGTGTGTGTGTGTGTATGCTGTGTGAGGTCTTGAATAATTGTAAACACATTCCTTTGGACAAAGCTCTGTTAGCCTGTACTCCTTCGAAATGAGTGTTTGACAGGATTACTAAAGCAACAGCCCAGTCAGGGTTTTAAAGTGAATGAGAACTGTCCATGTAGCTGTCTATGAGCTTGATGTCTGTGTTTCGTTCACTCGAATGTTTTTGATTTTTTTTTTTTTTGCAACTGATTTCAGAGGCATCACCATTAAACCAACTGACAGGTCCATGTGGTGACGAGGAAGAGTGTAGTGTTTGAAATGTTACAGTACCAGAGCCCTTCACGCTCTCAGAACAAGGGAGGGGACACGCAGCAACACAGGCAGATGAATTCAAGGTGAACATAGCCAAACGATTAGTCTCATTCTCCAAGTCACACAACTCAAGCTGAACTGTGAAAGTGGTATAACACTGTATATTATAAAACAATCTTGCTCTCTCTTATCTGTTTTTGTTTTTTTTTCTTTTTTATTTCAGTTTAATTTATGATCTGGTTTTTAAAAATCAGATGTCGGAGGTGTTTTTATTTTTCATTCAGTTCATGTAACTGCCTGGCATAACAGACAGAAAAAAACTTAAAGGGATTGTGTATTGTTTGATTCACTTAGAATTTTTATTTTCTTATAACTTAAGTGCAATAAAATGTGTTTTTTCTTTTTCATTTCAAGCCTGTTGGTTGTGTGTGCTTGTCAGTGTGGAAGTGTCATTCGTGTTAAAAATAAAGCTTCAACCATCTACGGCATTTACTTTAAATGGGTTAGTAACGCACACACAACACAACACTGACTAAGAAACCAACACAGCAGCCATACACATTGAAAGGAGAATAAGCCCATTTCAGTGTCCAACCTCACTGATGTCAATGAGGCCTTAATTGGGAAGGTAACTCGTCTTCCTGTTTCTGTCTTTCCTGTGGACTGTGCTGTTCCAGAGGAAGTGAGTTTACACCGTGTGAAAATGGGCTAATTGAGGTACCCAGGAACATGAAATGCCCACACATGATGTGTCCAGCCACTTGAAGAGCTTTCTTAGACATTCCCTCATAACAGTCTTTATCTTTGGCCCCTGTCCTGTACCATACATAATAGCCATAAGAGTTGTGCTTCCCTATTCACTTGCATTAAACACACACTGACCTCATGTTTACTCCATAGTGATATTAAAAGACAAACGACTGAGGCGGGATTCAGCAGCACTCCAAAGACTACACTTATTAAAGGTGAGCTAATTGCCCCCAATGCAGTGGAGGTTGTCTGTGGAGTTGTTTGTCAATTGCTCCATCCAGCCCACGCTATGAAGGGCGTGTTCATCACAATCAGCGCAAGCATTCTGTTAATTAGAGGGTAGAAGCCTTTGCTGCTAATGGAAGACCTACACAATGCTACAAGGCTACTGAAAGCTTGGTTGCCTAGCAATAGCTGGGTTTTATTGCCCCACACTGCAGCCAAGGTAGAGTCTGACATGGCAGCAGAGATGCACAAAATTCATGTTCACAAGGTTGTAGCCTACACTCCGGTATTAGAAGGGAGCTTTGATTAATGTCAAGACAGACACTCTGGCTTTCACAGTAGTTCAATGCAAAATTGTCTCACATGTAGGTTCTGCTAAAACAATCGTGTTCCTTTGCTAGTACCATTTAAGACTGTGTTAATGTGATGGGAGACGTGTTCGGCACGCAGGTCGTTGAGAATCTGAGTCACGCGGCTGGCAGTGGCACACATCCATCTCTGTCTCCGGCCCGCGTCCAGTCCACAGATGCTACACCTCCCCGTCATCCACGTAATTAGCCCCTGAGAACTGGTGCGTGACAGGATATGGAGTGTGCATCTCCCAGCTCTGACTTGATTTATCTACACAGTGAATTTTTCCAAAGCAGTTAATTTTTTAACATGGTCGAGTGATGAATGGGCACCCCCTTCTGCTTCCTTATTTGCCATTAATCTGAGTTACAAAGTGTCCAGTTTTTGGGCTGTTCTTCTGCCCAAAGCCTTCGCTCTGACTGCGTGCAGTTCATAACTTGTATTTAGTTGAGTGTCCTTTAGTTTTCTTGACTAATTTGTGTTTTTGAATAGAAAGTAATTTTACATCATGATTCAAAACTCAATGTATAAAAGTCAAGATTCACGAGTCCAAAGACATCACTTGACAGGGTAGAGATGGAAGTCAGGGTGCCTCTCATGCAACATTTATACGTCCTCCCTCACTTCTCGGGCCTCGATGCTCACTGATCTACACAAAGTAAGATAGAAGGACTATCCCTTGTTGCCGCCCCATGATTCTTTATGTAGATCAGTGAGGATCGAGGCTCGAGGAGCGAGGGAGGACGTATAAACGCTGCATGAGAGGCACCTACTATGTGAAAGTCTGGAAAGGTTTTAGGAGCACTGGGAACACCGACTGTCATGCAGATGGGTGTGACTGAAGGAGAGGTTGTTGTGGTGTTGGGAGCAGAGTGAGGAGTCGCAGGCCCCCCCCTTCCCTCCTCCTCTGACTCCCCCTCCCCTCCCCTCCTCTCTCCTCACTTTACCTAATCCTTCCCTGGAGACGAACCAGAACACTGGCTGACATCCAGGCAACTTGCAAGAAATGCCTCCCTCAAGTAAACGCATGTCTATCAATCCCCTTGAGCATTTCATCGGTCTGTATTATCTGATTCAGATTCACCATTCCCAGAACAAGCCATATCCTTCCACATTACTGGCACAACAGCAGACATAACAGAAAAAGATCAGCAGCAGCAGCAGCAGACTCGGGACTCAAGAAATCTGATGCAATTTCTATCTGAAAGTCAACCTGGGCCAACATCCTGGAAATAGGTGCAAACCCTCCTAGGGCAGATACATTTTTTTGAGGAATTTCTTCTCAGCACTCTTGGACGGAGTTAGATATTGGCAGCTTTGATCTTTTACATTAGTGGCACCCTGAAATGTTTTACTAAATCCTCTCATCTTGGCAGGCATTACAGTTTACCGCTACAGAGCTACGTGTTATCATCTTAAATGTGTGCCTTAATGGGAGTCACAGGAGAGGGTCAATAGATTCACCTCTGCTGTCTGGGTCTCGGCGACTGCGCTGCTCAGTGCTCCATAGCAACTCTCCCACCTGTTCCCAAGCCCTATTAGAATGTCAGACTTAGAACCGCTCTCGTCTAATTGTGCTGGAGAAAATTGCCACTGGAAATGAGATTGTGGATTCATCTGTCGCGATGGGGTATCACATCTCGTCTGATGGCCAGACAGAAAATGAGACAAATCAGAGAGGTGATTTCTGAGGATGACTGCATCTGACGGCTCCGATACTTGCTCATTCCAGCTCCAGACAGGCTAACGGCAGCCAGAAAGCACCCTGGCTGTCCTCCTGTATCTAGTCTTGTAGTCAGTTTGAATGCTTCTTGAGCTCGATGGCACTCTGTGCCTCCTCTGGTACGGCCAGCAGAACAGCATGGAATAACACGGGCAGCTCCTCTCCCCTCTGCCAAGTGGCCCCCTGGGTGATGTGTGTCTCTGGATCTGGTCAGCCCGAGTCACGCTGACCTGATTCGGACTAATCCTGTAAGTGGGACACCGGTGTGCCCTGGCAGAGCGAGGCTCTTCCCAGCGAGGTAGCGATCCCTGCCACCCTGCGCCCGTCCTGCCCTGCTGCACCCTTTGTGGTGCATTGGCCTGGCCTGGCTCCTCTTGGCCGCCGGCTTCCAAAAGGCCGTTGCGGTGGTGCAGAACGTCTGCTGTCTGCCGTTGCACTCTCTGGGCTTTCGGTGGTGATCCGTGGAGCAAAAACAGCAGGCCTGAGACGACTGGGTCACTGGCTCTGGTGGTTTTCAACAGGACACACAGACAGACCTCTGTGGTCAGTTCTGCTCTGAATGGATATGATTCCTGCACGAAGCCGCAAGCAACACTGCACTGTTAACGGTGCTAAACGCCGCCAGATTTCTGAACTTCCTCAATGGCAATGAGAGGTACAGTAGGCGAGTCTGCTTCAGAGTCAAAGTGCTGTGCTAATAGCACTCGTACATTTCTCAGGCAATGTAGGAGTAAGCAAATGAATTGTACAGAAGGCCATTTGAGACCATTTAAAGTAGGACCTCACAGTAAGTAGAGTGGCTCTTAATGCAGTATTTTGTAAGCTCTCTACAAAACACTCCAGACATCTTGAGAATTATCAGTCATTTATGAATTTTCTTTGAGCTCAGAAGTAGAATAGGCTGTGTTAACTCCTGC
The DNA here is from genome assembly GCF_963854185.1 of Sardina pilchardus. Taxonomy (NCBI): domain Eukaryota; kingdom Metazoa; phylum Chordata; class Actinopteri; order Clupeiformes; family Clupeidae; genus Sardina; species Sardina pilchardus. Next base: position 9,549,255 of record NC_084995.1, read on the forward strand.
AATGTGTGCTGTAAGGCATAAAAATGTTCCTTTTACACTGACATTTTACAAATCTTCCACATCTATGCCTGAAGTAAATCAAACTATTTAGACATAGTCAGGATGCCTGCCATTACACCTACTGGAACTTCAATGACCCAATCCCATTGTAAATCCATAGCTACCATAGCATCCGCCCACCCCCATCTTCCGCTTTCTTAGGAAGGATTTTCATAAGACTTGAAAGTGTCTAGGAACATGTTTTCCCTTTCAGTTAGAAGATACAGTATGTGAGGTCAGACACTGATGTTAGACAAGAGGGTCTGGCTTGCAATCTCTCCTCTAAGTCATCCCAAAGATGAGAGTATACTGTAGAGATGCCTGTTCTATGTGAGCTAGTCAAGGTCTTCCAGTTTTGTGTACAAAAATTTGATCGTAGTGTTAGGTCAGCTCTGAAAAAGGTCAAGTCAGGCATTCTTCAGACTCTTAAATCCACTGCATTTAACTGCATGTAGTTTATCGTTTATTAATGTACTCATCCATATTATACCATAAACACACAATATTGAACTGTTTGTCATTTTGATCTTGTACATAAAAAAAAATTGATGTTCAGTAAGATAATGTTGTTAAATTTTAACTCCTGTAAGGTGGTTGTCATGTTGCTGAGGCTTTTTAAAGAGGTGAGCGCTAATGACGGCACAGAACCACTACGCACCTGACAGGGAGAGAGAGGAAGAGAGGAAGAGGCTCCTCTCTGATTGCATGATGCAGGCAATTACCAAGAAGAATGGCAGCGGTAGCAGGTCAGTAATTACACCCTCCCATCTGCGGTGTGCGGCGGGGTGCTCGCAGAAATGGGGATGTTATTATGCCTGCATCATGAGAGCTCACCCCCGGGAGGCCCAGCCTGTTCTCCTCTCCTCTCCTCTCCTCTCCTCGCCTCCCCTCTCCTCGCCTCCCCTCCCCTCCCCTCTCCTCGGCCTGCTCTGGAGGAGGAGCACTCAGGCGACTGGAGATGGGAACACAGTGCGGCTGCAGCCAGCGGCTGGTCACTGCGCCAGTAAACTCACCCCAGAGCAGTTGGCTGTGGACAGCCCCTCCAGAGGGCCAGCGCATGCATTGTGAAGGGACGGAGCGGGCCAGAGTATGAGTAATTATTGCGGCTGGTTATTAAGTGCTTAATTATGTTTGCTGACAGGTCGGCCGAGCCACTCCATCTCTACAAGAGGCTGAGCCAGGGAGGGGTCAAAGGTGACAGCAGGGCGTTTACACGGCGCTGAATGGAGGACAGACCCTGGTGACCCCATGCCACTCATCACCATCAGTCATGTCCCACATGCTGGACTGATGGGAACATTATGGCCTGCTGGGTCAGTTCCTTATGGATGGAGGGTCTCTTCATTCAGTCTCTTCATTCAGAACTGTCTTCAACTGACTGATGATGAAGCTGTGGGGTAACTGGATTGCCACACATGACTGCTGCACATGAAAACTCTGTCCATGGATAAAGGGATCTATCATTTGATATTTAGACTCTTTAAACTCATTAAAAGGGCAATTATTAAATTGGGTAACAGCTCTTAGGATTTGAGAATAGGATTCATTTTCAATTTTGTCCGCATATTACTATCCCAAATGTACCGGGGGGGATTTGTGCCATCAAGATATTTCTTAATTTTCACATAAATATAGCTTTCTAAATAGAAACAACTGCAAATATCTCTGTGGAGTTCTGCAAGCCTGAGGTTACTGCACGCACATTTAATGATTTTAAAAGATCCTTTTAACCTTGTGACTATCTGACTACATAAGTTAAGCTAGCGAAGCACTGCTTTGACACTCCCAGTTTTAGCTGGACTCCAAATTTCTGTGTATGAGCCTGTCCACACGTTCTAGGTCGTGTACCACAGGGCTGCCTCTTCTGTTTACAATAATTTGTTTAAAAAAGACCCTCATGACAGGTGGGCTATAACCTCAGTGCTTTGATGTCCTCCCTGCCTGTACTTGTATGTATAATTGATGCCTCTCGCATGGGTCAGGCCCGGGCCTCCATCACAGAGGTGCACTCCAGCTGATGGGAGGTGAGCCGTGGCCCGGACCCACCACCAGACCTGCCACGGTAATGAGCCTGCAGACACGCTGATCAAAGGCCTCCCGGAGTGAGGCTGAAACCTGCGCGGCCTGGAGTGAAAACAGTCGTCCTAATCATTGCCTGTCATGAGCTAAAAAAAACAGATTGAAGCAGAAGCGCTGACTGTCGTTGCAAGAGGTTGGATCCAAACCTACATGGCCACTGGACCTGAAGGTGCCCGGAGTGGGCTTGAGGGGTGGGGGGGGGGGCGTGGTGCAGGAGCTGGGGGTTTAAGCCAGGCTGGATGAATGATGGATGGGGATTTCGGGGCGAGCCGGCCAGCGGATCTGGAACAGAGATGAGGGCTAGTTCGGTTGGCCGGGCAGTGATTGTCTGAGCTGGGTATTACGGTATGTCTGACAGGCCGGCGGCTCTTGCGTGGGTTTCTTGACTGGAGTGAATTATGCTCACTCTCCACAACCTCACAGGAGTCTCTGTTCCGCCTCCAAGCCGGCTCAGCTCAGAGAGCCCTTGGGAGAGGGGATTATACGGTTAGCTATGATAACGGAGCTGAGAACGTCTCGTATCGGAATGTTGTCTGAATGATGTCCTCTGCTCCAGTACCTACTGCTCCTCAGTGATTACTTTCAACAGAGACAGAAGGAACAACATGTACTTTAACAGGCTATACTGGCCTCACCATGTCAGAGCAGGAGCCCCTGTTAGAATGAAGGATGGGACAAGCCACTTAGTCAGGTTGGTTTGCATATCTAGGTTGTTCTCATTAGTCCAGAAAATTGCAATGAAAGTTGAAAAATCCTCATCAAAGAATGAACTTGGCAGACACACACACGTTTTCCGGTACACATCAGTTAGCAGGCTCATTTTCTCAGAAGTGCCACCCTGTCTGGAAGCGATGTCAGACGAGAGGCATTCGTTTGAGGAATCTGCTAGTGCCCTCCTCACTCCCAAGGCCCGTCTGAGAATTAAATCTCCAGATGAAATAACGTCTGCCTGATCGGATGCAAATTGAATTAGAGGAGAGGGGGCTGTGCTGGCTCTCTTTCCGGGCCAGTTTATTAGTCTCCGTCCATTCTGTGCTGTTGGAGGTAATAAGCAAACACAACACATTAATATTACATTAGACCACCAGAGGCAGGACCGCCACCTCATTCATCAACGCTCAACAGATCTGCCACAGACAAAACCTGCATTCACCAAACTTGTTCACACCGTGTGTGTGTGTGTGTGTGTGTGTGTGTGTGTGTGTGTGTGTCTGCATTTTTGTCTGTGTTTGTTTTCTGCAGTTTGTACAAATATGCACAAAGCCAGGGAGAAACACAGCGAAAATCAGGAGGCCTGGTACAGTGGTGTGGTATGGTACACATACATACAGTACATACATACAAAGTCTTAGAAAGATAGTATCATATAGAATTATCATTTGTTATCAAGACAGCATTTGGTATAATGTATTATGTAATCTCCTTACTGTAAGTGTGAGTTCCTCAGACTGAAGAGCCTGTCCCAACACAGAGCAGGAAAGGCTGCGTGCTCAACAGGCATGTAGTGCATGTGCCTGCAAGTCAGTTCAGAGCACCTGTCTTTCAACTGGGCGCAGTGCTGAAGAATTACTCCCCTCTATTGTGTTGGTGTGTGTGTGTGTGTGTGTGTGTGTGTGTGTGTGTGTGTGTGTGTGTGTGTGTGTGTGTGTGTGTGTGTGTGTGTGTGTGTGTGTGCATGTGTGTATGGATGCAAGTGTTGTTATTACTGTAACAACCCTCCAGGCAGACTCTCTAACTGTCAGTGTTGGGCCTGATGTTGGGGACTGCTACTACGCTAGGAGTAGGTGTGGCGAGTGTTTTGGTTTCAGTATTCCAAAAAATACAGTTCGAGTAAAAAATATAATTAAATGGAGAAGTCCAACAACTTTGGAGCAGTGAAATTATGCATCCACTATCATTCACAAACCTCAAAATCATTTAATAGCTGACCAATTACTTTTTTTTGAATGACACAGCAGAGGGGTTTGTACAAGCTCAGTGATGACCTGTTGAGATGTGGACGTTTGCTATTGGAGTCTCTCCGACGGCATTGGCCAAATCCTCCAACTATTACGGCCGAAGATGTAAACAAAAACAGCCGAGTCTTTTCCCCGAGTGCAGTGCTGCGGGCGGAGAGACCTGTGGCGTGCTCGGCTCTGCTCCACTCTGCGGCGCTGGAGGAGCCATGTAATATTTAGAGCTCGGGGTAAATAATGGATGGAACAAAACAAAGGATGGAGACCCACCCAGGCGTGAAAGTCGTGGCTGAGGAGGAGAGGCGCTCGGAGCTGGGGCGGCCGCGCTGACGGAGGAGGGCGGGGGATTACGGATGGAGGGAGGTTAACCACTGCCCATCCACTGACGCTCACACTGCCAGTTAACCACATGTGTTACAACGCGATGCCAGCCCCACCTACACACACACACACACACACACACACACACACACACACACACACACACACACACACACACACACACACACACACACACACACAAACAATGATGATAAGATAGCTCCTCTCAATTACTGCCTGTTAAAGGAAAACGAGATTGGAAAGCTGGTGGTGGGAATCAGATATCTCATGTGAGCACTGGCGCCAACCTGTTCTGGTTCTTTCTGAGGGAGAAGCAGCTGCCGTGGGCTCCCGGTGCAGTGTGTCTGTTAGTGTGAGCAGTGTTGCTGTTGGCTGCAGCTGAAGCGTTCTGATTCCATATCCTCCTCTCACGGTCGCTGCCATCTCACCTCATCTTCCTGTTGCTGCCCTGCGTCCTACCTGCTCTCTGTGAAGCTGCCCCCATGTCTCCTGCTCTCTCACTCCCTCTCTCTTCCTCTCCAACTCATTACACTAAGTACTGCCGCTGCTGAGCCCAAGCCCAGGGCTATTATTGGCTGTAAACCGCCCAGCGGGGCCAAGTGTGTAGATGAAACATTATGCAGGTGAACTCAAAGATACACTGTGTGTGTGTGTGTGTGTGTGTGTTGGTGCAAGTGTGCATGTGTGTTTGCAGTACACCCCCATACAGTGTAGAGGCAGACACATGAGCTACTGTCGGCTGATAGCCATCTGATCTCTAGCGCACCAACAAAACACTCTTTCCTCCCCCTCCCTCGCTCCCTCCCTCGCTCCCTCCCTCCCTCGCCTGCTCTAGCCCCAGATAGTGTCAGCTGCCGTGGCGAGACTCAGACAAGGTTATCTGTGCCACAGCTGAAGGCTGCAGTCCTGGCACTGGCATGTAATGGGGTCATCCAGGTCATCGGTGGCGCTCTGCCGTAGTGCGCCGTTGTAATGTGCCATGCAGAGACCAGATAACACCTTGTCACCGGGCTCCCCTATCACACACTTGCGTGCGCACCGGTTACAAGATAAGGGCGTCCTGCTGGAGCCTGACCCCAGCCTGACCCCGCCGCACTTAAGGCCCCACGTGGATGTCGTCGAGAGCTCCGAATGCGCCGGCCCTCAGCGGAGCGTGAATGCGTGTGTCCAGCCGTGGCGGCGCTCGGCTCAGTGCAGCGCGGGTGTCGGGGACTAAATTAAAGATGCCCATCTGTACATGACCCAGTGACACCGGGGGCAAACAAACACACTCTGTGTTGTCCTCGCTCCGAGGCTTCCTGCGTGCTGGTTTGGCCGGCGGAGGGGGCACGTCGGGGGGAGAGCACGCTGAGGGGAGAGGGAGGTGGGGGAACAACGGGGCTCTTGTGCGATGTCCCCGGTGACCGCGGGCCGCTTGTTTGTCTCGTTTGGGAGCATTAACACATCAAAACCAGCCCCTCTGCTGCCAGGCCCACGCCACGGGGGGCTTCCCAGCTCTCTCTCTTTTGCTTCACACACACACACACACACACACACACACACACACGGCCTGACCCGAGAGTGACCCCACCCTCCACATGTTTTCAGATCTCTCTCCATCTCTTTGAACTTCTCGAGGCATCTCTTCCCCCCTAATTTGTTATTTCCTGCCGTGGAATTCAGGAGACGAGTTATAATCACATACAAAACTGGTGGTCCACGTGCTATTCTAACTCCTCCAGATAGAATGGACTTGGGCTTTGCCTTGGGCTCCCTAAAAGCCTCCAACCTCGTGTAGTCCTCCTGGCGCTTGTGTTGTCTGTCAGGATAGTTTATGCACGAAACTTTGCTCTGCTGCACCGCACTGGTACTCTGCTCCAGCTCACGTTGGAGGCGCAGCATGGGTCGTCTGCTGCCGAGTGCTCTGCTGCTCCTGTGCAGGTTATTTCTGTCCCCATGTGTCAGTGGGTTTGGCTCTCCGGACTTACGCAACAGGAGCGTGTGCTCTTCCTCCTCCACCTCCTCCTCCTCCTCCTCGCTACCAAGCCTCTCATTTTGAGGTCGGCCCATGAATGATGCAGGCCGCGCTGGTGACGTCCTCCCACGGAAAAAAACGGCACCCTGAGGTTAGCGGTGGAAGGGCCAGCTGTCGAGCGGCACCGGCTCTGCCTCCGCCGCTGACGTGGGACGGGCACGGTTGGACTCCCCGCACGGCGTGCCAGCCAGGCTGAGTCATGGCCCAACGGGCACGCCTGACATCTGTCTGTCTGTCTCAGAGACGTGCCCCAGAGCCAGCCAGCAGCGGTGGGACGGGGGAGGGGAGAGGGGCAAACAAAAGACTCCTGAACAATCAGCCCCGTAACACACACGCACACACACACCCATTCACCATCCACAAACCCTGGCGCACAGGGGCACTTGAGAGATGTTGTCTCTCTCACTCTGGATGGGCTCAGTGAAGTATTCATGGGCCCGGTGGAGCAGGTCCGTCTGAGAGGGACGCGGCGTCCCCGACCGCGGGCCACCGGGCGGGCACAGAACATTCTGTTCCTGCCCACGGGCGCTCGGAGATGGTGATTGCAGACGTGCAACCTGTGCCAGCCTCTGGAGCAGGGGCATTAACCAGTGATTGCTGGGTGTGGTGGGATCACGGTGGCCTTTTCCACTCCATCTGACAGAGCTGGGCAGGGCAGGACCAATCAACCGCGACTGCGGGGGGAAGGAGGGAGGAGGCGTCCCAGAACACAGTGTGAGAAAACAACATCTCCGCCGTGGCCAAAGCCAGCAGCAGGGTGTAGGGAGCTGGCAGGCTCAGCAGAATCCAAAAGCACCATCAGCGGATAGGCACTTTCAGGCTTCACAGAGACTGCTGCAGATCTTCTGACTGTGGCAAAGCACGAGAGAGAGAGAGAGAGAGAGAGGGAGAGAGAGAGAGAGAGGGAGGGAGGGAGTGTGAGAAAATGAGATCTCCACTAAAGACCCTCTGTATCATTTTTCTGTTTTTCACCCTTGAGGAATCAGTTTACCTGATCTGTGTCCAAATCCTGAATGTGTTGTGTTTATGAGATGTGTAAGATGAGAGTGATTTGTGAGAGCGCTGACGCTGAGTCATATTCACAGTGTGAATGGCCTGCTTTATTCTGCCATGATGGCTCCATCCCGCAAAAGACCATTGTCTCACAGCACACTGAATTGTGATGTTTGCTGCTTATTGTAATCAACACATAGCATAGGATCATGACAGTTAGATCGTCCCTTAAAAAAGAATGAATCAAGTAAAAGATCTTTATACTGCTCCTGCTCTCTCTCTCTCTCTCTCTCTCTCTCTCTCTCTCTCTCTCTCTTTCTCTCTTTCTCTCTCTCTAAAGGTCAGCCTTGTTCCAGAGGGGGGTAAGAATTAATAAAAATGTATTGTAAATCTCTGTCTCAGATAGAACCTTCCACATAAACTGGCCAGCAGCAGCCTCTCATAAAAGATAAGAGTAACAGGAATGGGAACGGAGTGATGCACAGTGTTTAATCAGATATGATCACTCTCAAGGACAGAGACTCCTTCATCACCTCCTGTTACTCTCTTTGCTGTGCACATGCAACTTTAATCTGACGAACAAACTGCTAACATACCGTATTATACTAATAGACCAAGAATAGATCGTTTTTTCAGCCATTTGGCTGTTAAAGAAACGATGAAAAGAATGTCCGCTTCGGATTATCAAATGTGAGTTGAGTCATTTTCACCTCTTGCCAGATAAAAAAGAAAAGACGTCTTGACATCTTTCAAGCACAACACACGATACATGCCCTCAGAAAGCTTAGTCGGCGAAACAATGAAACACTTTGATTAAGCAAAGCAATAAGATGCTTCAATTAAGCCTCATTAATCTCGCACATTATACATTCATCCCTCCCATTAATATATGCCGACAGTTGATGTGCTCAGTGAATAATCAAGGGGTGTGTGTGTTGGTCTGGGCAGTGTTAGCAGCACAGCTGGGCACATGTGCTGGACACTGGCCAGGGTCGTCTTCGGGGACCTCGGGCCCTCAGAGGGCCTCCTGCCCGCAGCCCCCAATGTGTGGTCCGAGGGCCGGTTGAGAGCCATCTGGTGACGAGTGGCACGAGCGCGCTCACCTGGGCGGGGACGTGGGGGCACGCCTAAGCACTCCGCAGTGTGCTAATTTCATTAGGCGTGTAGGTGGAAGCCCCATCTAGGGGAGGAGGTGGTCAGCTATGGCCAGATGGCAGCCACTGGGGCCCCATGTTTACAGAGGCGGAGAGAGAGAACCACAGAGAGAAAGAGGGGGGGCGGCGCAAAACGCTCCAACCGATCAGGATATAAATCATTTCCTCTCCTTCTGTGCACAATATTGTGACGATTCTACTTGCACAATTTTCTATTTCCAATTAATTTCTTTGTGGTTGTTGTACTCTTTGTGATGATAGATTCCTCTTTATGTCTAAAACAGAGTACGTTATCCACACGCTGTTAGATTTGTCTGTTTTTCCTTCTCTCCTCTGCTCCTCAAGCTGCATGTGTAATGTCTGTCCCCAGCTCTGAAGCTGTGTTCAGTCTTTTGTTCCCTACAAAGCTTTGGCAAGCCAACTTACGTTTGTACAGCGCTGCTTCTCTCTCTCACTATTCCCCTCTCTGTCTCGTTCTCTCTCACACAGACAAGGTTTCTGTCCTCCTCCCTCACACTCTTTCCACCTCTCTGTTTCACACCCACTCTCTCTCTCTCTCTCTCTCTCTCTCTCTCTCTGTCTCTCTCTCAGCAATCTGAAAAATGCCATCATGTCTGCATTTGATGCAATCCAGGCATCAGTCCAAGACAAAGACTCATTTCCTGGATTTATTGGCAAAATACCTTGGCTCATTTTTTACCTCCATGCCCTCTGCAGTGAATATGTTTGCAGAACAACAGTAAAATTTTAAGATGGCCAAATCAATGAAGCCGTTTATATCATTTTCTGCAAAGTCCTTACGTTAGCATTTTCCAAACTTGAGTAACTGAAGTCTGCTCTAGTCCATGTCAGGGGCCACTGGGCTGTTCAAATTGTGATGGAGACTTGCTTACGTTACCTCCCGTGGAAAAGGACAAAACCAGTCGATCTATCAACAGCTGTTCTTGTAGGTATACACATGCTGAGGCCATGAAAGCTTGTGTGTTTGTTTCTCTTGGTTGGTCAGTCCCAGGGGGACATGCACCCCTCCCCTCACTGAAGCGCCAGCCAAGCCCTGAGGGGGACGCAGTGGAGGAAGCCTTGGCTGTTGTGCTGAAGAGGAGCTCCAATCCATCACTCTTCTTCGCATTACCCCCCTCTGTCCCCCTAGCTCTCCTGTTCCATGGCCAGGCAGCGTGACCAGCCACTGCCCAAACCCCCAGGCTTCCCTCAGGACCTCTTGGAACATAGTCTCATCGCAGTACATCACCTCAGTCCACTAAACATGGCTTTGTGTGCCTTTATCAAAGCTACTCCTACTCACATACTCTTTCTCTCTCTTTCTCCCTACCTCTCCCTCTTTCTCTCTTCTCTATTTCTCGCCCTCGCTCTGTTACACATGCACACATACACACATTGAGGTGGGGACAAAATCAATGTTTCTTACTAGGCAACATTCCATATGCCACTTTTGACTTCATTAAAACAAGCCTGGAGAAAAGAGCTGGCTTGAGAGAAAGGCGTACGTAACTGAATGTTTTGAATATTCACACACAATGTGTTACATCTACAGTATTTATGAACGTCTTGGCTGGTGGAGCGAGTTCACTGCGCTGAGTGCTTGGTTAGCCTGTGCTGTCCATGTCCCTCCTTGACTGATCACTGCTCAGTACTGCGCGTATAGCTCCTGTAGCGATATGCAGACCTGGTGAACATCAGTGTGTGTGTGTGTGTGTTTGGAGCGCTATCTCCAGCACTTTAATTAAAAGATAAACACAACACGTGTCGTTCAAGGGCTTAGCAGGAGCTTATATGCTTTAGCATGAGATAAATTCTCCCTACTCACATTTTGATGAAGACCCGATTAATCTCAGGCTAGGGACTGCTGTGCATTATTGCAGTTCATTCAGGTAAGTATCCTCACGGAATTATGTGTCCTGTTTAGTCACACAATATTGTTATTGTCATTGATACTTGTCTTAAATGTTCCCAGTACCTTTTCAGGAGATGATTTACATGGGAAAGGCTAGTCATTGGACATTAAAAACAACAAGGTGGCTGTGTAAATATTTGAGTTACTGTTCATTCATGACTTTCCTCTGCTCTTGACACAGAGCTCCTCCTGGTATTTGTTTATATAGTAAGTACCCTGCTCTGAAGTTGTGTGGTCTTCTCAATTCAAGTTCATTTCAGCACCTCGGTATTCCAAACACACTAAGACACATCATGACTTTTGACTTCCCTCACTTGCACAAGTAAACAGATGGTGGGCCGGGGTGCGCTGGTCAGTCATTATCGTCCCCCACATGAGTTCCTGAGTGAACTTGAGCAGCAAACCAGTATGAGTGGACACAGAACTACAACTGCTGGTCAGTGTGGAAGAGGGAAGGGAAGATGAGAACAGTAAGTCATATTCTCAGACTCAATCAAATGTCAATGCCTTTGACATATTGGTCTATCAATGAAAAGGTCACAAGAAATCTGCACACTGTTTGTGGGGGAGTTGTCACTGCATCCTGTACAATGACTGCTCAGTTTTGGTCTAAATTATTCAGGCCTGTGCAATATGGCTGTACAAAGAGACCACTGTTATATGCTGCTCATCATTGGTTATTCATCTATTGTTTTCCCTCCTAATAACTCTCTGACAGATGCCACTCAAGGCCTGAGCTACAGTATTTCCCACACAGCAGGTCTACAGGCAGCAGCAAAGCCATCGCAATTACACACTTCACCTGGTGGCTAGAATAATTGTGTCGGATGATTAGAGGATTCCTTAAAGCTTATGTAGAAAAATGTATTGTGCGCGCACACACACACACACACATACACACACACACACACACACACACACACACACACACACACACACACACACATACACACTGGTGAGAACATGTAGGCTATTGAAGAAAGAGGCGAACCAATTCAGCTTCTCCCATACAGGTACGGCAACAACAATGAAAATGAAAAGTTCTTTTTCTGTCTGATTTCATGTATGAGTAATCAGCATTCATTTCCCCTGAAGAGCTGGCCAGCATCTAGTGTGGGCCCTGATGCTTTGGGAGGCGCAGGAATGGCTGTACAGTGTAAAAGGCAGCTTCCCATTAGCATTCGCTAACTTCATAATTGCTAGGTAAGTCCGAGGCTGATTATAGGCCTGTGTGTCCATCATCAGGCCTTGGTTGTTCTTTTCTTTTCATACTCAAATTAGCCCATCACCATGGGTGATTGCAATTACTATGATGCGATTGCCAGTTCTCTTCTCATCACGCAGCAAGCAAATGAGAAACTGAGGTAGAATTATAATGTTAGACTGTTATTAAGTTATAATACAACACTGAGCAGTATCAGCATCCAATCCATATTGGCTTTGTTTTTCTCCCTTTTCATCCTCAGTCACACAAATGGACATGCACAGGCAGCAAAACCATGCATGCTGTTGAGGAAGAAGAATGTTGAATGTTGAAAAATTAAATGTTGTGAATATTTCATCTTAGAGTGTTGAAAAAGTTATGGCAGTGCAATATTTTTTGTGCAGAAGACACTTTAAATAGCTGTTGAGGGACTGGAAGGATCACTGTCAGGATGAGTTAAGTGAATTGCAGCGTTCCACTGAGATGAGGATAGATGTAGATAGACACAGTGCTGTTATTTAACTAACTGACATCTAATCTCTAAATACGCCTGTGCTACACTGGTGTTGCTGATTTATGCTGTGTCATCAAGTCAGTGGAGATGTCATTGTCCCTGACAGCACAGTACATGTAGGATACAAGCTACAAATATGACTACATAAATACAGTGAGATGCAACTTTGAAGTGAAGTGAGGAAGTTGATCCACTGTCAACAATCTAACAAATCCTCTGAAGACCTCAACAGAAACTCCTCTACTGCAGTACCACAGTACAATTATATTTTAACTGTTGATACTCAGGAAAAAAGACTAAATAATGGCATGTTTAATGTTAACATTCCAGCACGTAAGCACCCCTTGGTCTGTCTGCAGAAAGAGGCGTTGTTGATATTCTGTTTTGTACCCACTGTCTGTCTTTCTCCTCTGCGCACGCATTAGATTGCTAACAAGCAGGAATATGAGGTCTGCACACTGAGTTGTAGCCATTGCATTGTGATCTCTGTTGACCCACACCATTATAAGCATGTTTACCGATCGTCAGTTGCCTATTCGTAGGCTACGGCTCAACGAGAGAAGCAAAAACAAGCGGGAATTATCAATAAGCCAGACAAACAAATAAGCCAGTCTGAGTGTGTTTGTGTGTTTGCGTGGGGCATGGGGTTGGCAGGTGTGTTTACTTGTGACAGCCTCGGATGGGAAAAACAGAGTTGGGATGAAGCCACCGTGATTCTGGCTGATGTTAGGCTGTGAATCAAAGCACTAAAGAAACACCAGCTGTTGGGATGTTTGTGTTCATGTTTGGTTTTTTTTTGCCTGTGTTGGGGTCTCTTGCTCGCTCGCGCTCTCTCTCTCTCTCTCTCTCTCTCTCTCTCTCTCTCTCTCTCACTGTGTCTCTCTGTGTGCGTGTGGGTGTGTGTGTGTGTGTGTGTGTGTGTGTGTGTGTGTGTTTCTGTGCACTCTAGAGATGCACTCCAATTGCCACTTAGGAGTGAAAAGCTGTGAAACTGAGCTTCCATGTACCACATGAATATTTCATGGTTGACATGTGTGTGAGAGAACACGTTGTTGCTGTGAGGGCAATACATGGAGGATAGCCTACAGACAATGGGACTGCCCTGCCTGCCATTGGCCCAATTCAGGATGGGGGACTGTGCTGTTTCATTGGGCTTCTTCTCACCAACAACAGCTTTCTGTTGCAGCTCCACCATGATAGACTGCATAGACTGTGGGTATTCGTTACCTTGGCCAGAATCCAAACACTACGGTCTTTTTTCTTGATGTGTTAGAGATGTTATCAAAGCACAACATTTAGGGCAACCTCATTTGTTATCATCTAATTCATGTAGTGTATACATGTGTTCCATTTGTTGTCTTTTCTCCCAGGTTTAGTCTCTGTTATATATCACTGTGAGCCAGAGGGTTTTAAAATCCTAAACTCTGCTTCTTATGCACCGCAGGTCTAGCTTTGTCTCACTGTTGGTATGGTCATCGTGTCTATGCAGAGGGTATTGATAGACATGAAGAGGGTTCGCTGGAGAGATGGGAGCAGCCCGGACGGAAGAATGACCGTCATCGTCAGGGTCAAAGTCATTCATTTTCTGCCAGGCTTGCATGTGTACAGAGATGCCGGGTGAAAGCGTCTCCATTGAAATGCTAATGTGGGCTCGGAGAGTTTAATCCTCAGTCAAGGATGCGTTGTGCCCCTGCTGCTCCGCTGGTATGTGTGAGGCAGGCAGATGCTCTAGGCTATGGGCAGGCGAGTGTGGCGAGTATATCACTACCGTGTTTGGGTCCACACAAGTGATGAAAGGGGATTTAAACCAACCATGTCATTTCTGCCCAAAGGGCCTGTGCTATTGGTCAAAACACTCAGATATGGATCAGATAATGCAGAGAGAAGCGTCTGCTTTCATGTCCACCCAGACCTCAGGGCCCTCTGCTCCAGGATGTCAAACACTGGCCAGCTATCAAGATGGTACTTCTGAATGATGTCTAATGCGCTCAACATACAGAATGAGTCTGACTGGTAACAACACTATCGGTCAGACTATTAAGACATTGTATACAGTATGTTTGGTGTAAATTATTGTTCGGAATCAAATTGCTGTAACTGAAAGGGACATTTATTGCTTAATGTTTTGAGTTATAAGCCAAACACTTCAGTGAAATGATGTGGCTCATACCTGATGGGGATGCATCATGCATCTGAGCATTAGCTTCAGACGGTTGGCTTACTCATTGCTTTCTGTGAGTCATATTTGGACATATTGTCTTAGGTTTGTACAGCCATATGTTGTCATGAAGAAGTATCATACTGTATGAAGTATGTGTTTTATATGGGCCGTTTGGGTGTTGGCTGGTTTCAAATATGTCTCTTACGGCTACCTACTGTTTCTGTTTATCAGTCCTCCATCTCTGTGTCTCTCAATGCTGGCAAATTGCAAATTTCCCTAGTGACTGTCGGCATAACAACAGGCACTTCACACCAGCCAGTTCTTCATGGCTGTTTGCCTCACAGACTATAACATATTCCTTTATTTAACATATGATTATGTATTTATTCCTTGTGTTTTCATACCTATTTAATTATTTCCAGTCATGGAATCCATTAGCTGCATGGGCCTGCTTGTTCCTGAAATAAGTGTCCTCCACTTCACAAGTATGCACACAGCCACCATTTTTCATCGTTACTGAAGCCTCTGATTTCCATATGGATGTAGGCCTGACATTTCTAAACACACACACACACACACACACACACACACACACACCTATTAGAGACAAAATGTAGACTGTGGAGAAGCATAATTGAATTCACCCGGCCCTCATTATAATTCAATGTGGAGAGTTTTTTTCGTGGAAGGAGTTCAGTGGAACAAATTAAGGATGTTAATGAATCGATGCATATTAATGATTAGACGATGGCAAGAGACTAATGCATATAAATAGTTTTGTGCCTTATTAGAATGATTTAAAAGTCTTTGTCTCTAATTGTAGAGCAACAAGTGCTCTGTTGAACCTGTGCAGTGCCAAAAAGGAGAAGGTGATTGTCTGGAAAGAGGAAAGTGTCTGTATGGTATCCACCAATTCAAAAACAGTGCTGAACTACCAATGTGTTACAGTAATAGTAGTGGCCACACACATAAACAAGCATACACAGGATTTGTAGCATGTTGAAAGTCTTGGCCCTTGAATACTTTGCTCTCTCAAGGTGGAAGCATTGTTGCGCTCTCTCTACAGTCTTCATTATCAGGGAGTTTCCTGTCCAAGGGTGATTGCTCGGAAGCAGCAAATGTTCAGACCCTTATCTCTGGTGTGCCTTTGCCACTCTGTTCTCTTGTTAAGGTAATAGGCCCAACACGACGATGACTGGCTGCTATTCAGTGGATGTGACATTTTCCTTTCAGGGGTGAGAAAAGCACAGCGATAGACTGACAAAGGGATGCCAATCAAACTGTGTTTTCCAGCCACTTAAGATTCCTGGGCGGTGTGGAGGTTGGAGAAACTTTGTCTCCGGGGCCAAGGTCTTCTCCATAGACCGAGGCGGAGAAACCTGACCAGAAAACCAATGGACTGGCTACACATCAAGCCCACTCAGATACCCTGGACCTGACATAAGTGCACCAGTGCCCTGTTTCTCAGATAGACTAGTCAGTTCATGAACCTATTTTTACACTAATAGCCTTGTGTAGTTGTTTTTAGGCTTCATTAAATGAGAGCCAAGCCTGTTTACTGCGTCCCAGAGTAGAATGCTCATTACTGTTGAGTTTGTTGCTTGTTGTGGTGTGCTGTGTTGTTTGTGTATTTTGGTGCCAACGCGACTGAGTATTTCTTTATAAAATGGATTTGTGTTGATCTATAAGTGTGTGTAGTGATGGTGCTTGTAAGTCAGCGCTGCAATGAAGAATTACACAGCGTGTTTTCCCACGCTTCTGCTTAATTACTGAACTTGGCCCAAAGCTCTGAACTCTGTCCAGCATAAATTAGCTTGGCACTAAAATGCACACTTGAAATCCAGTTGCAGATGCTCCCAAACGTCTGGGTACATTTGGTACTCATGTGTTTATGTGCAGGGTTTTGGATTGTGTAGTGTGTGTGTGTGTGTGTGTGTGTGTGTGCGCGTGTGTGTGTGTGTGTGCGTGTGTGTGTGTGCGTGTGTGTGTGTGCGTGTGTGTGTGTGTGTGTGTGTGTGTGTGTGTGTGTGTGTGTGTCAGTGTGTGTGTGTGTGTGTGTCAGTGTGTATGTCAGTGTGTGCGTGTGTGTGTGTGTGTGTGTGTGTGTGTGTGTGTGTGTGTGTGTGTGTGTGTGTGTGTGTGTGTGTGTGTGTTTCGAGGCGAGGGGTGTCTTCTCACAGTGGAGGGCCTGCCGGAGGGCATTTGTGTAAGGTCACTCTCTACTCGGTGGCCTTGCCTGCAGAGGGAGGCCGAGTGGGTGGCAGGTAGGCACAGCTCTCCGTCTGCGCTCTGCTCCCTCCTCCCCACCTTCTGCTGTGGAGCCGCTCAATGGGAGAACTGCTCGCAAATGAGTGGGCAGAGTGCTGGTCAGCAGGAAACTCCTGAAGGCTATGTGTGTGTGGGCTGTGTGTGTGGGGGGAGGGGCTGCGTGTGGGCTGTGTGTGTGTGAGTGTGTGTGTGTGTGTGTGTGTGTGTTTCTGTGTGTGTGTGTGTGTGTGTGTGTGTGTGTGTGTGTGTGTTTCTGTGTGTGTGGGTGTGTGTTGCGCTCGTGTGTATTCATGACTGACATAGGTTTGCTTGGTGACATTTCAAATTCAGCTAGAGTGAAATGTCACTGATTCTTATAACAGTAGGTAAGAGATTTGACAGGTGAGGTAGAAATTCATGTTTTACACTGACAGGTAGCCAGAGGTATGATGTTATGACCTGGGCTTGGAATTTATTTTGCACAAAGGACTCAAAAAAAGACAGATCAGTCACCTATAGAGGTGAAATGTAATCGTGTCATGCACACAAACACATGCACACACACACACACACAAAGGACATACACATTCACTTAGAGCCTGTAAGAAGTTGAGCATAACAGTCTGTAAAAGCACACAAGCTCAAAGTAAGTCATAAACAAGTGAGCAAATGCCAGAATGTCAACACTAAAAGAGCTGTTACACTCCAGAGGAGAGCTCCCTTGACAACTGCTCTCTCACTCTTGCATTTTTTTTTAAAGATTTGGGAGCTCAGTTTGCTTAAGCACAAACAAAAACAGCCAGCAGCAGTCTCTTTTATCATTCCGTCTCTCTAAACATAGTATCTACTGATGTGCTCCGTGTAAAATCGCATCAGTCCATTTAGCCACAGAACATGTCTCCATGCCCAGCCCAGGCGTTGTGTCCTATATCCGGTGTAGAGAGACCGAGTGGGCCCTGGAGATGGGCAACTTGTCATCTGAACCATACGAGGCAATAAACAGTAACATCTCCAACTGTGTACAAAACTCACTTTAAAAAACTCGCTTACTCTGACATTTGACTTTTTCATTGGCCCCCCTCAGGTTTATTGGCCAGCACACCCCAGTGGCTGAGCTTGTGGGGGAAACATATGAGCTCGGGGAGCGGGGACAGACACTCGGGAGAGCGGCGTGCGCCGCTGATGGATCTCTCCTCTACCTGCAGCAGAAGGCGCAGTGAGGGAGTAACAGGCCTCATCTTCCGACACAATCACTACCTCGGGCCCCAGGGCAGCGGGGGAAACCTAGCTGGCCAGAACTAATTATAGCGGCCTGTAGGAATTCATTTACGGTTGAGCTGGAGTTCAGCGCCTTGTTGCAGCTGCCGAGTGAAAAGAGAGGGAAGACGTGCGGTTTAATTATCTTTTGTTTCATTAAACGGCGGCAAACAGAGACAGCCTGTGGGGCCGCGTTCTGGCACAGTGCTTTGTGCCCGGAGGCGTCCAAAATGAAATCAGCGGCGAGCAGCGGCAGACAGGAGGTCAAAAGGTCTGAAACATTTCAAACGCCTCTGGGAGGTCCACAAGAAAGTGCCCAGAAGTAGCCAAGTGAGGATCATTTACTGATTCACCGTATTCCTTTGAAAAGGAGCTTTAAAATCTAAAAAGGAAAGGTATGGCTAATGGATAATGTGACATAGGCTACTAGGCTTGCGGTTAGATGTGTGAACACCTTGTCTGTGACGGCCTTATCTTTACAGTCTGACATTCTATTCAGAGCTACTGTAGCTTGCCCCCTCTGCTCAGATGATATCTGCTCCCCTGTTGAATGGCCCACCTCTAGAGGCCTCAGATGTTGCTATGGAGGTCTTTATTAAAAGAGTGAGGTGCCATAGTGAGTCCTGTGTGTGTGTGTGTGTGTGTGTGTGTGTGTGTGTGTGTGTGTGTGTGTGTGTGTGTGTGTGTGTGTGTGTGTGTGTGTGTGTGTGTGTGTGTGTGTGTGTTGCTTAATTAACATCATGCCATCTGTCTTCCTGTGGCAGGCAAGAGGGACCACCAGCTGCTACTCTTTGATCTCACCTTTCTGTCCTCACCTCTTCATAGTGTACCTGCCTGCTCAAAACAGATTCCTTGACTCTATATACACACATACAGAAATGATGAATTTATATACATCATCGACACTCGCTGAGCTGCATTTATTGTTGACTATTCATTTTAAAGAGACTTAATCACAAGCAATGCCACAAACCAGAGGAAGACAATGGTGACTATACTTAAATACACTTGTTACACAATTTCTTTACATTTACTGAAGTGAATAGGCACAGATGTAACTCTGAAGGGATCCTCTCTGTGACTGACACTTGTAATGACATTGCCTTACTCAGTGGTTACAAAAAGCAGTCTACTTTGATGTTATAGCCATGCCCACATAGGACTGCATTGTGTAATCGCTAGTTAGCATGCTAGTTTGATATTGCAGTGATTCATCTGGTTTTGTTCCTTAGGTTTTGTGACCTGAAAGTGCCGGGTCTAAAGCACTGCGTTGGAATCGGTGAAAAATTACATTTTGGAATGACAAATCAAGCAAGAACAGCTGTCTCATCTTTATTTGGTGAATGACTCATCCGCTACTTTTCTCCATTAATGCCACACCAGTCAGCACAAGCCTCAGATGAGACCAACAGTAAGTGAAATATCACACTTTCTCTACGTCAGTTCTTGACCTTAACACTTGTCTGTACCTGGCACCATTTAATTGCCATACAATTACCAGTGTTCTATTACTCCTCTTGATTGTACAGTAAGCAACGTATTTGATCTCCTTTGTCATGTCTATTACATCACCATGGAAAAAAAGTCTAAAGGACTTCAAGGTCAATTTGCACATGGGGTGATAAGCCACCTAAATACTCATATTATTATTATATTATATATATATTATTATATATTATTAAAGAATTGCAGTTTGTGCATCTTTTATATTGCCTATTTTAAAGTGAAGATTCATTTGGTGTCAACGCTACCTTAAAACAATATTTTTCAGACACTTTTCAATGAAAAAATAAAGTTATGATTTATTCAGAACAACCGTATATTTACCATTTACCAGTACATTTGTGTGTCTGAAATCCCAAGCACATTTTACCATTTGATCAAATGTTTCAATCTGTTTTTATCTGAAGCCTTGGCCAGAAGGTAGTCTGATAACATTCTACTCTACCCTCCACATATTAGTGTGGAACAATATTTGAACTTGTGTTTTGTTTGTTATGTATTCGTTGTGCATATCACAATTTATTGCATCTGTCTGCTGTAACTCAGGATTCAAGTTCCCGCCTCTCGTAAAATGTATAGTACCCATGAACATCTTGTTTTATGGCCTACAGTTTCTATGGCGAGCGCTTGATATGAAATTCTATAATGACGATACGGGACATGGCCAAATAGCTGGTGTAAGCATATGTGATAAATAAGAAAGCAGGGGCATAAATGATGCCTCAACCCCTAGTGCTGAGTATGGCAGATCCCTTATGATCACCTACTGTATATGCACACAAGGGCATTAGTCCACCACTGTCAGCACTGAGTTACACACATACTATGCCTTCCATTATTGATCAACAGGTCCAGCATAATCACATTGCCAACAGTTTTTTTTTTGACCAGGAATGGACACCACTAATTTGTGTCTCTACTATAAATGTCATTAACACTCAGTTTCACATTCACATGATCTGAATGAGCTTAGCGGGAGTGGCGTTCATGACTAAAACACTCTTCACTGGTAACATGCCATTGAAGACTGTTGGTCACGCATCCAGAGGGTAAATCATTACGAGGCACATGGGATAGTGCAAGGGCCTGAGCAATAGCCAGACTAAATCACTTCAGAGTCACATCCATTTGTTGGAATGCACATTAATTTACCCTCTATATCACGTTATCCTCCACTGCATATGTTTTATGGTGAGGTAAATATTTCCATTATGCCGAAAGTTATTCCTGTTCTGTGCTGGCAATCAATCACCTTATGGGTGAGCCAGTAAAGCCCAGCAAAGCACTACTGAAAGGACTGTCCCACATGGGATGGTGGACCAATATAACATTCTGGGAAGTGCAGATCGCTATCGCAGCACAGCCGCCTCCCTCCGTATTGATTCCCATGGAAAGGCATTGATTTGAGGAGTGGTCTGTTCGGTGACCTTGAAAACCGCAGTGCTATCATACTGTGGAGGAACGAACACAAGCAAATGTGAAGAAGTGGGTTGATCCGAGTCCACTCTATAAGACGGCCAGTCTAGCTGAGCGACTGAATTGGGGGAGAGATATGAGTGAGCGGGGAGATATGAGTGAGCAGGGAGCGGCAGGAGCTCAGGGAGGGCTGGAGGAAATGGAGGGGAACAGCTCTGCTGTGTGTTGAGACGAGCGCCGGCGAGTGGGAGGGTGGCGGGGATAGTCACCGGCGGACTGCTGAGCGCGGCCACACACCCAGGCAGTGACTCACGGAGAGGCTCACCTCCTCCTCTCCTCTCCTCTCCTCTCCTGTCCCTGCTCCTCCCACTCCATACCGCAGTGCTCACAAGACTGGAACGTTCTCTCTTTACCTCCCTCACTCTGCCGCGCCTGCTCCCTCCTCACACTCCTCTGCACACACAGCACTCACCTAGACTGCCTCACTGCACCTCTTCCAACTCCTCCTCCTCCTCTTCCTCTCACTCTGTCTCTCTCTCTCTCTCTCTCTCTCTCTCTCTCTCTCCAGCAGCTGTAAGTTGGTGATTAGACAGGCCCCTCTCCCGGCTGCTGAAATATGGATGGCTGACAGGTGGGTGGACTTGGGCAGGAGGCTTCATTACAGGACCCCTGCTGCCCAGCTCAGGGCCTGCATGGCCACCGAGCGTAATTGGATCTCTGACCGTCAACTCCTGTCACCTCCAGTTTGCCTCCATTTCAGTCTGAATCCCGAGGGCCAGTGCACCTTGAAGGCATTGATGACCAATCGCACCGCTGCTTGGTACATTAATGTCATGGTAATTTTTGTCAACTACATCCAACTGGAGTTATATTAAATTAAGTTAGTAGTCAGAAAATAGATTATATGTTATGGATCCTCTCCTCAAGTGCTTTGGAAATGTGCATTGTCACATTAAACATGTCACATGTCTTCCAGCCTATTTCAAACATAAACCTCACAAACTGGACTATACAATATATCAAATGTGGAATGTATTTCATCTGAAAGTTGCAAAGGCTACACAGTATGTTGAAGCCTCAGCAGGGTTAAGACGGGCTTTCCATTGTTAGGCTCATCGCTGCTGGATACCAAGGAACCAGTATGAAGTTGGACAACACATCACGAGATGTAAGTTGGCTCTCAACAAGATATGTTTTGGTCACATAACAGCTGGTGTAAGTTAGCATTAATTGTTCGTGCCATCTCCATCTAAGCTACAACAAGATCATGGGAGTTGTTATTGATGTTCAGGTTACCTTGAACATGTACTGGATGTGACTTTTGAATTAGGAGATCATCCAACATCAGCCACATCAGTTAATACATTTATGAAAACTTGATTGAACCTATGTTCAAAGTTCGGTTGTCATAAACATTATGTCATGCTTTATTAGGAGCGTAGTGCTCGAGCATGATGTCTGGCTTGGAAATGTTGTGCTGCTCAGATTCAAGGCCGAATCCATGGACAATGAGGACCATTAAGAGTGCTTTGGCAGATAGAAGTGGCTAAATGCATTAGTGTGGATGTCTGTGGATGATGTCTGTGGCGTTACTTCCCATTATGCCGTTCTTCACCTGTGTTGGAGAGAAAAGGCAGGAACTCCCTCAAGAGAAAAAAACAGAGAAGAGGGTGCATTTTGACTGGTGGTAGCCATTTTTGTTGAGGTAACACTGAAACTCCTAGACGTTGAGAAAACGTTTTCTCTGACCAGAATGATGATGAGTACAAAAAAACAAAAAGACAGTGCACAAGGGGGTGATGGGAACTCACTATTATGATACAGTGAGAGAGTGAGAGAGAAAGAGAGAGAGAGAGAGAGATGGAGGAGAAGGGGAGAACACGCATGAGCTGGCAGGTGGAGGAGAATCAATTACTTAGAGGGACTGGGCATCCACGGTCCAACAGGGATGGATGGGTCCCCCAAGACCACTGTTATTGTTCCACAAAAGATGTTTGGATAAAGAAAGGCCTGTCTTACTATGCAGAGAAAGAGAGAATGAGAGAGAGAGCGAGAGAGAGAGAAGAGAAGAGAGAGCAAAAGCATCATACCAGAATCTCATTATTCTCTTGCAAAATTCCTTTTCCTTTTAGGTGAAGCCAAAGAAAAACTCCATCGGAGAGGTTTTAGTTTGTTCTATATAATCTATTGATCATGAGCACGACTTGTCTCTCTCTTTTCTCTTTGTTGGCTGTCTTACTGTAAACTGCTGAACTGCCACGCAGCTGTTTGGAGTCTGCCACTGACACTACCTCATTTCCTGTCCTCCTGCGGCTCCTTCCTGTGCTTTGTGAGCTAGCGCTCGGAACGCACTGAACACGAGTCACCATATAGCGTGAGTCGGCTCTTCACCGCCGTGCCCAGTTTATCAGATCATAACTAACGTCTAACAGTTTACCACGTTTAACAAATCTCCCCTTCCCCATTTTCTCAGCCCCGTCGTTGCATTTTATTTCCCCAAACGCTCATTTTCCAGCTGAAAAGTTAATTGAATTCCGAACTGGCTGGGTGTGAAGAAGAGGGTCCTCAGCCACAGCTTCCTGTCTCTGAGTGGAGGGCTGAGAGAAAGCCTCTGATTACCCAAACAGTCGGAGATGGAGGAGGCCAGCCAGGCATGACGAGCCCTGGTGAGTGATCGCTGGCTCTTCTGTTCCGGTCCTCAGCATCTCTAATGATTTGCTTCTGGAGAGGGATGCTCTGCAGGCACTGGGCCTGGGTAGCGAACAACAAACACGTTTGATTTGGAGGCTGAAAATGACATTATGCAGACATCTGCAAGGTCAGCCCTCAGCTGGGAAAGATGAGAGCACTGCGGATCCAAGAGTCTGTTCTAAACCCTTCTAAGCCCTCAGTTGTCTCAGGTTATCTCGTTGTCTCGGCTCAAACAATGTTGCAGTCATCAGGCTCTCTGCAAACACATGTATTTCTCATGCCTGATGTGCCACATCTGTCTTACTGGGGTGGAGCTACAGTAGCCCGTCAACTCTTCTTACTCATGCAGGCAGATAGAGCTGCAGGTGTCCTGTGTTGTGGCCAAAGACATCAAGCTATGTGTGGAATATTGAATTCACACATACTGTAGCAAAAGCTATTCTTAACCTGCCTCTTTCCCTAAAAAGCCTCTTTGATCCAAAGGTGAAATGACTTCTCTAATGGTGTCTTATACGCTCATACATTCTGATGCGCGTGCTTGAGAAGAGGGTGGGGCGTTGTGGAGGACAGAGACGGGTGGGGTGGGGCTATGGGGGTGCCTTGTTTCCAGACACAGCTCCGGTGAGAGCGAGTGGCTTTTAAAAATTCATGTCAGTGCTTCTTGTGCATCTTGGCATGTCATTAAACCCAAATACAAAAGAGAGGTGGGGGAGACGTGGGGGAGACGTGGTGGAGATGTGGTCTCTGGTGTGACAGGGAGCAGCGCGGAGCGGAGCAAGAATATCCTCCGCTTTTATAAATAGCGCTCTCTCTCCGCTCCCTGCATAAGACATCTGGACCCTGGCCTTGGCACCTGCTATTGTGATGCTGATTGCGTAAGCGTGGCCAGCGGGGTGGAAAGCCTGGCGTGCTCTCTCTCCCGCGGAGGCCGAGGTAACAGCGCACTGTGGAGGTGGCGTGGGCCAGACCTGTCGCTGCACTCTGCCATCTGAAGCAGGCCTCCCTGCTCGCACACAGCTGGAAATGCACAAGGGGAAAAAAAGCTTTTTGGTGGCCAAGAAGCATCTGAGTAAAGAAGCAGAAGATCTGAAATTAATCGGAATTTATCAGAATTGCCTTTGCACCTGTGCTTGCGAGGAACAGAGGCTCTCACAAATTCAGATCCGTGCAAATCCATTAAATAAAATGTCCAAGAGCACACTATCTTTTCAGCCCCAGGAACCTGTATCATATAATTTTAGTACAGGCGTTTAATAAAACATGCACAGAACAGCTAGATTTTTCTTGGCTGTAGTTTTAGAACATCTTACTTTTCCTCTTTGCAGCGGCTGTGAAAAGTCTATTCCTCGATGGCCCTGGTCTCTAGGCCCCAGATAAAGCCAATGTACCTGCAGGGAAATTCTCTTGGTGTCATCTGCAGAGTAAATCCTCTTACACTGAACACAAATCTGACACTTCTGGAAATACTGACTGACATCGACAGCGGGGGGGCAGGGAAAGTGTTCCCTTAGTGTTATTCCAACAGGATACAACTGAATCTTTTTTTTCTCCGTATGTGAAGCATGTGTCTCCTGTTTTATCACAGACTTCAGAGCCAGCTGACAGTCTGGTTTAGTCTGCCCTGACTATTGAATGCCATGAGAATGGAAACTGTCAAGACAAAGACAGATGGCTTCATCATCAGCTAATGACAGACAGAGGACTGAACATAAAGGCATGCATACACGTTTCAATTCATCAATCTTCACCAGCTATGAGGACTGTCATTCATCTGAGGGGACGGGTACAAATCAAAAGAATGACTTTATGATCACTCCAATGAAAAATATTGCATTTCTTTCTTAAGTGAAAAGGGAGACAAGCTAGATAGATAGCACAGTGATGCTAATACTATCAAAACCATGAGTAAGGGACGTTTATTTTGAGAGAGGAGAGCACTCCCTGCTTGATTTTGGGCTGTTGTGTGTCTTGAATGGCCTTGAGATTTCAGCAGCAAACCAAATGGGTTGATTGATGGCCAGCATTGATCTTTGATCAATATAGAGTGTCTGTTTGTTTCTCCAAACAAGCGTCAGCTCCATAAGTGCAAGCCCAGGTGTGTTCTGCTGTGTCCGAGCTCTCTTTTGTCTTTACATTGAGCAGTTACTGTACGTCTGTCTCACGGCTGCCGGAGCCTCACGCCTGGCTACACAGTGACAGCTGATGCTCTGGGAAACAGCGGTGGTAAATGGAGCACTGTGGCTCAGTCCATGGAGGAGCCCACAAGTCTGTGGGGAATGGACTGCAGGCTGCAGGTCATGATTCCAGGTTCCATAGACACACAATTCAGATTTAGAGAATATAAGGTTATGATGTTGTATAGAAGCCATAACAGTGGTTGAGCACATTATGTGGCTTGAGGGCAGTTATTTGGGTTTCATTTGATATCTATCATTTGCCAGGAAAAAAGTTGAAGTTGGTCTGGTGGGTAAATGATTGAGGTAATTAAATCATCAAAGAAAGTGCTGAGAGGTCTTAATTAAAAGGCATAATGTAGCATACGCCAGAGCCTGCAGGGATTTCACAGAGTTTGACACACCATGACTTGAAATGTAATTATAATTATGCCTAAATGTGGTGAAAGGGCTAGTGCAATGTGAAAACGCAGGAGGTGAAGCCTCTAAATTGTGTTTTCATTCATATATGACTGCTAATGATGGCCAAAACAGAGCACGGAGTATTTGGGATCTCAGTATAGTTAACTGAAGCAGAATGGGGATTTGGGCAGGGCTCAGCTGCCTCACATTAACTCTCCATTTAGCTCTGTTTGCTGGTGTGAGCGAGGAGCCTTTAATGAACAGCGTGTAAATGTGCGGCGCTCTTGCAGGGGAGTCTCTTAATTCAAATGTGCTCCAGCTCCGTGCTGAAGCCAAAGAGGCGGGAGAGGATAGCGCTCTTGGCCACTTTCAATTATTGTTATCTTCTTTCCTCTGAGGATCATGCATCATGCGTCGATGCCAGCCGTGACAGCCATAATGCAAAAGGACGGCTTAGCGAGGAGAGGCAAACAATCACCTCAGACGCTGAGCAGGACCCTGGAGGCTGGTGCGCAGGGAAGGAAAAGACATTTGAATACTGCAGGAAAAATCTCCTTTCAATCAGACTGCTTTATTTAAGCAGGGCATAGGCTTATCATATTCATATCATGTCAGCCAATGCAAGAACAAAACAACTATTTGTGGCTTTCACAAATAGCAGAGAGGAGGTGGGCATAGATGCGGAAGAACAGCCTGGCAAGCCAAGCTATAGCCTACAGAAATGTATAGTCTGGAGTCGGACCATTCACAGAGCTGAAGCCTGGGGGTAGGATGAACCGGTGTCTTTCAAACTGCCTCTGCACGTAATAGGCCAGCACTATGACTAATCGTAGCCGGTCGGCAATAAGGCAAATACACCCTTTTTTGAAACAAATGACTTGAGTGCTTCTTTCTGCTCAACCTTCAAAGAAAAGCCCAAGTCTAACTTTTCCAAAGCCGATTCAAACGAGCGCGCTTTGTTAGCCTCATCCATCTTTTATTGTTCTCTATGGTTGTTCAACACGGTCTCACACCCAACTTGTCGAACGAGGACACATGGTCAAGCCCCCTGACCTCTATATCGGAAGCCGAAGGTGCCCATGCACGTTCATATGCAACGCAAAGGGCTGCCATAGCTCTGTCATCACCGTGCTAAGGCGGGCTCAAGGCGTTTTGATTGGACAGGCTGACTTGGTGCCGAACGCAGACTTGGCCTTAACGGTGCGACCCTAGACCATCCTGCTAGGCAATTTTTTTTTTTTAACAGAGTTAAAGCACTCATTTACCTGAGGTCAGTTCCTGTGCTGAATTATAATCTGAGCAGGCCTGCAGCTGCTCATGGCACCTCTATTTTAAGCCTGCTCTGGCGTGTGAGTCACATCTGTATGGGTAAAGCAGTGCTGAACGCCATCTACTCGGTACCAGGTGTGTGCTGTTGGGATTTGGCAAGGTCACGCTGAGCTGAATACGGGAAACCCAGTGAAGCATAACATTTTGAACACATTGCATTCATGTTCCATTACATGTACTCCCTTTTATTCAAGGCGACTTACAGCGAGGAATAGCATTCAAACTACATTGCAAAATGAGAACTTAGGGTAACAATGATTAGAGTTGGTTCTCCAAAAGGGTCATCCAAAAATGTGTTACTAAGCCTCACCGCCCACATCAAATTCAAGTCAGTAATTGATGACACATATTTGGTTCTATTCACAACTGGTGAATTAAGGCTGGTTCACTAGATAGCACCAAGTTTCAAAGACTTCAGGATGGAACCGGTTGCACCCACTGAACCTGCCAAGGGCTGAATTTTTCCGTTGTATTCCATTGTATACTACTGGCATTGCTATTTCTCCAGAGTGAGAGATGATGATAGTGATGGTGATGGTGATAGTGATGACTCATTGTCATTGTTATTATCCTCTAGATAAATACGTGTAAATGTAAGACAATTTAAAGCAAAAATACTGTATGTGATTAATTATGTATGAAAGGGAGTCGAGGCGTGTGTTAGGATTCTTTTCTAAACAGAGCTTAATGTGAATCAAGCTATACGACCAGGCAGAAAGGATTCATCTGGTATTGTTCCCATTTCTCATTTAAGATTACTGAGATGAATAGAGGAGCAATTCATTTTTCTCTCCTAATTTGAGAGAATCCTTTTGTGGGCCATAATTATATGGTGTCGCTGATGCACAGTCCGGGGCTGGAGTGAAGGAGCCTGGGCTGATTAGGACTAAAGACCGAACCCCCAGCGGAGATTAGATCCCACCTCTTCAAACGTCTCTTATCTGGACCATGTCATTGGCTACTGCCTGGCCGTTCCCACGTGCAGGAAAGCCCCGTTTGAGTTGTGTGGGTACGCCGTGCTCGGATATCCCCAGCGCAAATCTATACATTCCACATCTCTCTCAAAGGGAGGGACACATTCCCAGACAGATTAGCTGAGCTAGTTTTTGCGGCGAGAAATATAGGTTGGAATTTAACATCAATGAGAGCTATTATGCTACCCTGTATGGACTACCGAGCTTAAGATATGAGAGGGATGACTGCCAGTTCCTATATCAGCAACAGTAAATTGGCTGATGGGGGTAATGGCTTGGGGGGGTGGGGGTGGGGGGGTTCTGCCAAGTAAATGTAAAATGTTCTCTATCTATTTTGGGGGTAGGTTACTATTGGACTTATATGTGACAAACTATTATGTATTATGTGTATATTATGCTTTCTTTGCTTGAGGTCACTCCTATCGTCTATCATGGAATTATGCCTTTGTCCTTCAAACTTCGTTTCCTTGTCCTATAATAAGCCATCATAAGGATTGACTAAATGACCCCGAGTTAATGCCTCACACAAATCCTGACCAACCAGTAAGATTTTCTGCCTGACCCTGAACCGGGATCCCTCGGAGGAGAACTGCGAGTCCAGCCGCGCTGATCAATGCCAGCGTCTGACAGCTGGGGAAGCACAGCTGTGTGGGGAATGACTCAGCGCTCCGGAGACAGGCCCTCTCTAATTGGCTGGGGCTGTGATGTGGGCTCTCCGAGCGACGACACTGCCTGCGTTGTCAGGCCCAGAGCGTCGTCGTCTGTCTCACGCAGATGTGGGGGCGTGATGGAGGTGTCCTGACCGCTCTGAGCGAGCTGCGGAGATGAGCCGGCCTGCAGAGCCAGTGCACCAGCCAGCTCTCCTCTCCTCCGCTCTGCTCTGTGTCTCTTCTGGTTCCCCCTCTCTCAGCTTACTGACTGCTGAGCAGGGTTAGCTGCACCTATTTCCATTATATGAGAGATAGTATTGACTTCAAAAGAGGAAGGCAAACGTGTTCATTTTAAAAGTTCTCCATAAAGAAAGTCTGTTCTGTGCTTGATGATATGATGTTGTCGACCGGGAACTCAGCGGCAGCCTAACTAGCGCGTTCAAATCTCCTTTCTTTGAATCGATTCCCTACCTCTGTAGACTAGTGAGGGAAGTCTTAACAGCTCGCTGAATGTGCCTTTCAAGTATTTTTTCAGGCCTTTCAACAGCAGCATAATCCTCTGTAAGAAGACGAGTGTGAAAATAAAAAAGGAACCAATGAAAGCCCCATGTGCTTGTGTACCTGTACCAAACAAGCACCCCGCCACACTGACTGAAGAAAGATGGGTGATTGTGGCCGCTCCTGCCGTCCTCCTGATTGAATATGTTCAAGTGATCCTGCTGGAGGTTTGTGCTTTATGCTGCGCTATTAGGACTTGTTCTGCCTCTCCCTGTAGCGCTGCCCTTGCTCTCTCTCTCTCCTCAGAACTATTCACTCTGCCTGAGAGCTGTTTGTGGACGCTGATTCATTTTGCATTGTTGCAGTTCTGTGCCAAAACTTTTCCTGTAAATGCGTTTGCGCTGACCTTTTAAAGAAAGGCAGCAGGTGGATTTCTAAACTCTTTAAGAATGTCACGCTTTGCGCAGTAAACCTGATAAGGGCATGGTTGATTGGTGGCCAGTCCAAATCCCAGTCTTTGAAATTCACACCCCGCTGCACCTCTCATTAGATACGTGTGCCATAGTGGTCATGTATTTCTTATGGCAGATGCTGAATATGGCAATGGAAGCGTTCATCTCCTCTGAGTGTTGGCGATGAGACGCCTTGTGAACACTCTGAGTATGAATGGACGGATGACAGCCTGCACAGATCAATGAGTAAACATGTGTATTATGCATCAGTTGAATATATTATGTATGATTAAGCGCAAGAATTTCATTTGATTCTATGCCTTTGATGTTCTGTTTTGTCAATCATGTATAAAGCAAGGGAGAGCACCAGTGCTGCTTTCTTGAAAACACACATGGTGTTGGTAATATAGCAGAATTAGTAAGAAAGTCACCCAATGGATTCTACAGCCACTTTGAACACAAAGAGCATGAATGATGAATTTGTGCTGCACCATTAGATGTGGGCGGCCATGACTACAGAGTGCATACTATAAGTACATCTTGAAGAATGATCCAGCACCAAAGCATGATCTGCGCACAACAGATACAGTATGGATATCTTTGATAGCAACGAAATAGTGTCTTTGTGCAAATACACTCTCAAGACGAATGTGTTACAAACAACACTTTGTGTTGTCCCTATCTGAGCACAGAGATGTGTTAAAAACAACACAAGTTGTGTTATTTTCAACACATATTGTGTAACAAATAACAAAAGCAAAGTGTTGGAAACGACACAAACTGTGTTGTCCCTATCTGGACACAAAGATGTGTCGTTTTCAACACATTCATTTTAAGATTGTACCTATAAACAGTGTTTTAGCAAGTTGCATTATGGGATTACGCATATGGCATTACAAGCCATTTTCCAACACATGTATCTGGTGAACAGCATAACAAAGCAAAGGAACGAGCACTTGATCTTCCACATGACGTGTCTGTCTGACTTTGGATAAGTGACCTTCCTCTCTCTCTCTCTCTCTCTCTCTCTCTCTCTCTCTCTCTCTCTCTCTCTTTCTCTCTCTCTCTCTCTCAGGGTTCACTGATGGATGACTCATTGGGCTAGATCGCATCCGACGCTCACTCAGTCCTCCATCACCTGGGCTCAGCGTCAGACCACAGACATTAGAGTGCACTGACATTTGCAGAGTGACTCCTGTTCCTTCACTTTATTAACCTGAGATACTTGGTGTGAAGAAGTGAAGAACAAATGGCTGGATTTTCAATAACTTCAGTGCCTTTTTAATATCACACTGCAAGTGTGCATGTTGATATGAGTAATATGGAGTCTACAGTACAAGTAGAAAGAAGGTTTAAAATCTTTGTCAGTCAGTTGAAAAAAAGAATAATAAAAAAGTAGAAATTTTCCGAAGAGACCTTTTGTTGAACTTATCTTAGCGGTGGTTTGAGACAACATCAGAGGTGTTGTCCATTATCATATATTTTCAGAGGTGGAAAACTCCAGCTTCAGAAAGTAAAAGTCCTACCACATATCTGAGCCAACCATTCACTTAAACCAGTTGATTCTAATTAGCACAACTCTTCAGCCAGGTAGAGAATTGATGAGATCACCTGTGTTAGGTGCACAGGTAGAACCAATACATGATTGGACTTTTACTCACTGAAGCTGGAGTTTTCCACCTCTGCATATTTCCCCTGCATTTGTTTTTTTTTTTTTAAGTATATTTTTTGGGCTTTTATGCCTTTTAATGATAGGACAGTTGAGAGAGACAGGAAGTGAGTGGGAGAGAGCGTTGGGGTGGGATCCGGAAAGGACCACGGGGCGGGAATCGAACCCGGGTCGCCGGCGTGCGGTGCAGGTGCCCCAGCCAGTTGCGCCACGGCTGGGGCCATTTCCCCTGCATTTGTGTGAGAGGGATCCCTCTGCCACTTTCATAACTTCCACCATCATCTGTTCCTCCTCCTGAGACAGGAAGATGTGGATGTGTGCTGCTGCCGACATTCACTGCTGGTACACAGCAATTCTGGCCCCATCCTCCTTCCTCCATCTTGTTTCCCACCTTACTTGCTGTAAATTGTCCTGCAGTTGCTCTCCATGGTGCTGATCCTGGTGTGCTGCCTGCACCACAGTGTCATTAAAAGAGATGCTGTCCCTCCCGAGTTCTTGCTCCTTAAACAGCCTGGAAATAGTCACCAGCTAGACAAAGCTGTATACGTGTCTGGCAGCTAAATGAAGACTCAGACTTCTGGCCTGTTTAAATTATAGATGAGTGGGGGCTTCCGTAGTCTGTCTGCAGCACACAGCAGTTGGCATGGGGGAGAAAATGAATTCTTTTTGTTTACTGACAGAGTGAAAGAATGCAGTCAGTGACACAGAAAGGTTTGTAATAAACTACATCCTCAAAGGAAAAGATTTTTCTATCAATTTTGGCTGCACGTTGTAAGTCCACAATACCAGGCAACATTCATTTCAGAGTATTTGTGGAAGACTGAGAATGAATTGAAACAGGAACAGCGATCAAACAGGAACACCCACGTAGCTATACCTCAGGGAGCCATATAAAGTGGTTGGCAGCTATCAAGCTTAAAGAATGAGCTACTGGATATAGTATGAATTATGCTTTATCGACCTTTATGTTCAACTCATTAGCAAAAATGCAGCGAAACTCTTGTCTGCACACATCTGGTCATCTCGCCGTTGTGCAGTGTGGCCAAATTCATAAAACTCTCCACTGATTCATGAAAAGGAACATTTACAGGAATATACTGCAGTGGAGTTACTATGGAGACAAACAGAAGCCTTTCAAAGCCATTCAGTAAGCGCCGGAATGAAAAAGCAGAGTTGGGGTGTTGCAACCTTGGCTCATCTAGGAGAGAAAGCCGCCTGACAAAAGAAGCACTTCCTCACAATGCAGGCTGTGCAAGCTGTGCAGAGCTCTCAAATGCTCCTCTTTAGCCAGAGGAATAGTCTGTGCCAAACCATGACAATGATAAAGCACTGATAAAAATATATATTTGTATGAACTGTGAATTATTGT
This sequence comes from Sardina pilchardus, assembly GCF_963854185.1. Taxonomy (NCBI): domain Eukaryota; kingdom Metazoa; phylum Chordata; class Actinopteri; order Clupeiformes; family Clupeidae; genus Sardina; species Sardina pilchardus. The sequence goes on from NC_084995.1 coordinate 9,582,253, forward strand.
GACTGTTAATGTCAGACAGTGCTTAAAGTGTTCTGCATTTGCCTCAACATTACATTGAATGTGGGATGCATGTACTTTATGCAGTATGTACATATTTGCTGAACAAGTAAGAAGCAAGTGTAGACTCTGCTTATAGCTTATAAATGAGCAGCCTGACCTATGGAAGACCAACGTTCTTTAGTTTATTATTCACTATCCATGGACACATCTCAATATAGAGCTTTGTTGACAAGACATGCCACTTAAAAGTGTGTGCATCCATACGTGCGTGCATGCGTGCGTGAGTGAGTGCAGTCACAGGATGTTTCCTAGAGATTTTCAAATGAAGGGGATAAAAAAAACTGATATTTTATCCAGCTATCTTAAACAGCATCTTGAAGATGATTGCATGGATACTGACTGCAGTGACAAAGTGATTGATGGCTGTATGAAATAAATGTGCATGTGCAGAATTACAACTGCAGTACAACTAAAAGCCGTAATTCTCACATGTCAAAAAGAGATGAGGACATGCTGGTAATTTGCCCGTAATCCAATTTTGTTGTCCCTCTCCCTGCTCAGTGAGGTCTCTGGAGCACTTACCTGCATATTTATTCATGGCAGTATATGCAGGAGAAATAAAAGAGAAGCCCTAAAGGACCATCTGCGTCATTCTGTCCACACAGATGTCATCCATCAGTTGAAGGGATTCCAGCCATTTAAAAGATTCAATGTGCTGGAAAGCAACAGTTACGGCTACTGGCTGGATAAAGCTTCATAAATGGCAAATGTACAACCTGGATCCATTTAGCTGAAATCAGTGCAGGCCAAATTAGTAATGAGTCCATTATTCTGATCCGCAATTTTGTTACAGAGGTAAAGATTTGCTTCTGAGCCGGAAAAAAAATAAAACACTTTTATGCCAAATGATGCAGGCTTCAAAGAGTTGCAACAAATTAGCAAACATCGTCGCTTGGGACTAATCAAGCAGATGCCTTTCAACTTGCTTTTTGAGGGCAACAATATTTGTGTTGTAGACCTTTGGGAGAAGCCACACAGTGTGAGAAGTATCTCATTTTTGGCGTAATTGAATACAAAGCTGTGTTTCACACCCATTTACACTTGCAGCATGTGCCTTACAAACATGAGACTGGGGCTAATATCACATCAAAACAGACACCTCGATACAAAGAACACCTAAACAGTTCTACATGGGGAGGACAGAATGAACATATTTTTTCCTACATTTAGAGGATTTCTGTGATTTCAAACGTGTTAATGTTGCAAATTGTGTCATGAGTAATCTGTGCGCCTGCAGCTGATGAGGGTTTATGTGGAGTGGAAAGCTGCAGTGGCACTGAAGGTAATTTCACAGGTGACAGCACCCAGTTTGTTGAGTCAAATCGAGTTGACCTGACGGTGAACTTTCTAAATCAGACACAAGCAGCAGAAGGTGGCGGGCAGCACTTGTGGGTATTGACAGAGAAACATTCAACTTAACAATTTCTGGGGCCCTTCGGCCACAAACAATGGCAGAGTTATAATGTATTTTGAGCTAGAGAATACAACAAAATATAATAGCCATTCTTATGGGGACAGACGCTGACGTCAAAGTAGACTGCTTTTTGTGCCACTGACGAGGCTCAACACGTCATTATAAGTGTTGGGCAACATGGATGGAATGCCCTATGCCTGTTTATCTCTGTAACCGCCACTCACATACCTCTGTCCTCTCCTGTTGCTTCCGATTAAGTGTGCTCTGGGCAATTGTTGAAGAGATGATTGAACTAAAATTACTTTAGATCTACATTGAATAAACAAACCAATATTCACATAAAGACATAAAGAGATATTCCATTCAGAAGCTGTATATGTCATTCCTACAAAAAAGATGCATCAGGTCATTTCAATTTAAATTTACTAACAGACATAATGTGTGAACAGAATTACAAACATAAACTGGCTATCAGTCCAGCAACCAGTGGGTGTCAGGTCAATGACACTTAGGAGTAATCCACTGCAGAGTCCCTACTGCATCCCGCCTGTTGTGCTGTGAGTGCTCTGTGGTTCCAACTTCATTAACAACTTCCACAAGCCTGAACTCAACCGCAGTCCTGGAAAATACCGTCACATTTCAACATTTTCCTTTTCAGTGTGGCACTTGGCCCTTCGAGGTACAGTAAGTGGTGACTGTGGATGTTCACCATAGACCTCTGAAGTTCGCCTACAAAAAGCATCCAAAGCTGCCATCTTTGCCCATATAAGGAGATCCGGGAGTTAATTGAAGCTAACTGCCTATGGCAAGTTGCATGGTAAGTTAGCTCTGGGGTAGCAAAGATCAAAGTGTGCCGTCTTCACCTACCGAAGATCACAGTATCCACTAGACGGCAGTGGACAAAACTGTGTAGTGAAAAACGTCTGCATTTCCAATGTCATCATCCCCGCGAGAGTTTAACAGGTGCGATAATTGAAAATCCCCATGTTATTTTCCCATAGAAAAAATCTCAAGATACCGGATCTCCTTATTTAGGCAAAGATGGTGGCTTTTTTGTAGGCGAACTTCAGAGGTCTATATGGATCTGCACCACGCCAGGCCAGGTGCTCTCCATGCTCAGCACTGCTGTCTGGAGCTCAAAGGGTGGAATGAGACTCCACCAAGTAAACTGTTAAAGAGACCCTATGTAACTTTTTCATAGACATAAAATCGCTTAGAAATCGTTGTTTTGCTTGACTGACCAGTTTTATCGAAAACAGTAATATTTCCTTCCACCCCCAGTGTCCTTATCCGCTATTGCAACCTTGCAGTTTCTGCAGGAGACGATCGCTCCCTGTTTACATCTGGAAGGCTGAGACGCGTAAGAAACAAGAAGAACCACGCTTGCAATTTATATATTTATATATAGCCTATATATGTATAAATATACACGCTAAAGCTGTCGGGGAAGCTCTGCAGAGAAATATGCAAGCATAAAATTAGCGAAAATGAAAAACGAAACCGAAACCGGAGATGAAATCGCCAATCCTGCGTAGTTTCTCTTTAAAATGTCATAAAATCACCCACAGACCCTGATGAAACATTCATTAATCATGCATTACGTTTCACAGATGTATGCAGCCTGACTGAGATCAAATTACATTATATGCAAGTACAGTTATTGTCCTTTTCTTGTTGCCTAAGTATTGTTGAGATTTCCACTCTGGTCTCCATTTCCCCCTAAAAATCTCATTAGTGTCCTTATCTGGAAGCAGGAGGCACTTCCTGTCAGTGTGTGGGAATACAAATGAATAGGTAACCAAAGCAGAAGGACTCAACTGAGGCCTCGCACATCATTATTCCCTCTTTCCCCTCACTGCTATTATTTTCAATGACAAAAGGAACCAAACGAACAAGAGCGATAAAGACATGGATGGTGAGATTGCTCAGTGGGCTATTTTAAAATCGGGAGTGTAATATACATTAACTGTGTCATGTGATTTCACTATGGAAATAGACAATGTATATAATACTATCCACTTACATTTCTGTCATGTTTACTTCCTTTTTAAGTCTTTGAGTCAAATGAAGGGCTTTTCCCATCTCCTTTTCCCCATGACTCTGGAGGCGTTCTGTGAGGGCGGTGCTCAGAACACATCAGATATTGCTTTGTTATGTTTGAAGTGTGATTTTCAAAGACTGAGGCAAAAATGTTAACATTTTATGTAAAGGATTCCCCACAGTCTGGCGAAGAGAGCAGTTACAGTGATGCTACTGACTCGATCTCTCCACTCTTTTATTTGACATTACAAACACTGAACACTACGATCAAACAAGCACACGCCAACTGAGGTGAGTGTCTGTCAGTGAAATCCAGTTCTGCATCCACACACTCTCCTCAGAGCAGTATACTCGCATTATTGTTAGAGGATTTCACACCCTCGAATTCCCTCCAGCTTTCCATTTGGGCATGGTTTAATGCATCAAAATTGCACACACAAAGGCTAGCGACTTAATGATGGAATCACAGTGGCAATAATCAGGTTAAACAGATCAGAATAATTCTTTGAATGAGATCAATTATGGGAGATGAGTAGCAGAGATGGCATTGTGATCTGAATCATTAAGATCACCGGTTTTAACTGAGTAGGAGTCAAAAAGATCCCACAGGTGAACGTGGAGATTAGCTCGCATATCTAGAGATCTGAATGATTGGAGCTGTCTCCATGAAAGATTGTTTCAAAATGTACTTCTCCTTAGCTAGTGAATACAGTAGTCCATCAGTGTCTTATTAAGATAAGCTTTTTTGCAAAGCAAAGACATTACACAGTGCCAATGATGAATAATATATTAGTATTATGCAAATCATGTATTTTACTTGTTGTTTGGCCCTGTTCAATATGTCTTCACTAGCGTTGTGGAAAATTGTCGAGAATGACAGCAGCTTTAATGTAGTGGAGATGATTGTTCCCAAACCCCCACAAGGTAAAGGAGGAGTCCTTGAGTTCATGCATCACGTAAGGTTTGCGTCAGTGCAGATGCTGCTGGGAGTGTCAAGGACACATGACCTTTAGGGAGACGGCTGAAGACATCCAGAAAAAGCGCTGTTGTGAACAAGCCATCCATGTCACTGGGATAAGTACGGAACCCTGGAGAGGTCATGACATTTTTAAATATATAACCTATCCAGAAAACATGCTCTAATTTTACTAAATTGTGTTCTCATTTTACTATTCTTGTGCACGTTTTACTAAATTGCTATGGGGACACTTCAGTCTAACATGTCTTAAAGAAGGGAGGAAAAACTCTGAATTAAATTTCCACAACTTCATCTGTGGGTTTCTTGAGCTGTAAAGACATTTGTTTGTACTGTAGTTGTGACATATGTACTTTGGGTTTGTAAGGCTTGCATATGCAGTCTAGCTCTGAAGCGGAAACTGCCATGCAGTGGATGGGTGCTTGATGGTGTATCTGTGCTGAGCTTTTGCTGTTGGCACAGGGGAGGTCACCTTGAGTGACGCTGCATGGTGCTCACTCACTTCTTGACACTGTTGATGGAGAGGCATCACCACCATCTGCTCTCCTACAAACCAGCTCTGATATCATGTGACACGCCTAGTCTTTCTTGGGATGTGTTGGAGTTGAGACTCATACTGTACATACAGGATGTGAAACAATCCATATAAATAACTCTTACCAACAGAAGTGTACACACACACACACACACACACACACCAAAACTAAGGAAGCATTGATTCATTACAACTCTTTTGTCTAAAGAGATGTGGAACCACAGGCTCTATGATGGAGTGTAAAATAGGTGTTAAAACATTTCCCTTTTCTTTGAGGCTTTGGTTGACAGAAGCATTTGACTTTCATTAAAGGGAATTTAATCTGTTCAGCACAAACTCTATAAATTAATAAAGCAATTACTTACAGCCTGCCTTTGAAACGTGACCAATCACCATGCATTCAAAGCCATGTATGTGCATCAGAGGATGTTTACCAGCACGCTAGCATGTAATTTGTGCCAAGGGGCAACTTGGCAAATCCCATCATTACACTGCTGTGTGTGGACCGGATTAAAGCCCTTAAAAGGCCCAGCAGCACTCCTCTCAAGTGTGCATTTGTGTTCATGTATTCATGTGTTCAGGTAACGATTACTACAGATCTACAGTACAGAGAAAAGCTCACATGCTTTTGGTAGAGAGACTCTGTTTCACAACAAACAGAGGCTTAAGCATATAAGCATGGTTTAGTGACTTCGGCCTCCGGCATGAACTGGTTTTCTGATGGAGAATGCGTAACAAGGAGATTGTGACCGCTGTCCTGTAGGATAAAAGTTTGGGAAATGTCCACACAGGGACCAATGGCAGCATCAGCATTCCAATATTCCAACTTGAGACCCACTAGTTACCTGAGATGAAAGGCTTTCTGCACCACTGAGGAAATGTCAGGTGTAAGTGTAATTATTGGGGGGTCTTGAGAGCGCCATTGCCAATTTAATGCATTCAAGACATAAGTGAACGGATGAAAGACTCCAATTCAAATGTCCACATTTTTAACCTTGCATGTTTTATCAAAACCACATTTCTACCTACAGTAGTAATCACATAATTTGGCAGGTTTCACATCTTCAGAGAGACTATGGGAGATGAAAGAGAAACTACCAACAAAACGTCTGTTCGTGTGAAAGTCTCTCTGACTGATCCGCCTTCTCACTCTTTTTCTCTGTCTGTGTCTGTCTCTCTTTCTGCCTCTTGTGCTCCTGACTAGGAGCAGAGAGATACAGTATGTCACATCTTTTTGTTGTGATGCACTGATCTTTCATTCTCTAAATTATATTTTTCCCTCACAGATATGGATATTCGTTCACTTTTCTCCCCCTCACAGCCGGATCATGGGAAGCCTGGGCTGCCGTGTCTGCTGTGGATATTAAGGACATCTGTATCCTTGCTGTCACAGGAGCATCCCTTTGGTCCTGTCCTTATTGCTCTCCACTAGCATTGCAGCAGAGTTTTCTCCTTACCTTACCTTGAACCTGCTCCAAGGCCCTCAGGAGGGATTGACTGAAAGAAAGACGCTGGTGAGTCAGTGTCTATCATATGCGACTCCTTCCCTGAATGTAATGGCAAATAAAAGGTGGCTGTAAGCCAATGTGGTGCCATTCAGAGCAGGAGACAGAAAAGGAGTCAGACAGAAAAATAACAAACCCCAACAGACAAGTTTTCTTGCCACTCACTCCTGACTTTTATTGAGTGGAGAGCCACAACTTATTCGGATCCTCTTGAGGCCTTTTGTTAAATTGTGAACAGTCAATAATTAAAAAAATATATAGCTACCTACATCATAGTGTGTAGGGTTGTTTAACTGACAATGTTTCATTGCCCCGTGAAAAACATTTCCATTTCAAGGTTAGCATATAATGAGAAAATTTCGAAGCAGTTTCTTCCTATTCTGCAACAAGGTCATTCGCTGATGGTAGCTGTCAATCATAGGAATTCTGAGCTGCTTTTTGGAGGCTGTCTGCACCACTCTGCTGATAAATGCATCTCCTCACCACACTGTCAGATGATAATGGCCAGGTAATGATGACCTGATAATAACTCCATGTAAAATGAGGGGCCATGGAGGTGATAATATTAGTGGTATTTCCAGAGCATGCTCTTATTAGTGTCCAGATCCAACAATGGGCACACTAGATGCCATGTTGGAGAGGCTACTGTGGGCCAGTGAATGAGGAATGGACCATATTCATTAGGCGGCCCTCAGAGGCCCTGAATAGACAAGCATTGTTCTCAGAGAACAAATGGTATCCTCGTAACATAAAACGATATTGCTATATTATGCTTTAGAAAACAGTTATCAGTATCTGCTTTTCAGTTGTAGTCTAATGTGCAGCGTAGTCTCAGTGTAGTCTATTTTCTTTGTGAATAGTGTGGTTGTCTTTCTGTATGTGTGTGTGTGTGCGTGTGTGTGTGTGTGTGTGTGTGTGTGTCTGTCTGTCTGTTTGTCTGTCTGTCTGTTAAGTTTGGGGTAGTATGCGTGTGTGACTGAAATAACGTATACTGAAACTCTATCTAAAGTTGGTAAATTGCATGAGCTGTTGTTGCAGAAGCCGCCCGTCCCCTGGTGTGTTCAGCTGATAGAGACGTGCACCATCAGACTGTGCAGAGGACAATCTGCCCCTCCATCACAATGGAAGCCGTTTTCAATCACAACCTGTAGCCATGCTGGGGATGTGGCATGCTGCTGCAGTTTGATGCCAAGTGACGCGTTGGCTGCTTGTATCAGGCCTCCACTGGACATGCTGAAGAGAGCGAGCAGATGCAAATGTGCATCTGCAAAAGGCTCATTCAATATTAGTATCAGCAGAATGATATGCAAAGGGCCGCCTTTATTTGATTTTTTTGCTACAGGATTACATTACATTACATTACATTTGAAGGCCGAAAAGTCCACTGGTCTTTGATTTACTGAAGCTCAATCCTAAGCAGACACTAATTGGCAAATATGCTTATGAAATGTTATCTTCCTGTTTTATTATTCTGGAACTGGAGCACTGTAATTCCCCCTTTCTTTTTTTATCTTAAAATGATTCTTCCACCAAAATGATAAAGGTTATTACCCAATTTCAGTATTAATGCAAGTCTAACAAAGTCCATTTGAGTATGAGATGTTATTCTATTATAATCCTTCAATAAAATATTAGGTAAATATCTAAATTATGTTATCATATGCTGAAGTTAATTGAGTATCACAAGGTTAACGTGGAGGGGCATCCATTGAGGTATTAGATAATTGGCATGCAACAAGTTCTAATGCTCCTCAATGCATTCTTACCTAAATTAACACACCATGCACATCGCATCTTCAATTTAACACTGACTATAAGCCCATTATGTGTTGTTAGCTTCCATACCACAAATGATTAAATCCTAGAGGGACATACATGCATTTAAAAGTGCAATTATAAAGCGGTGCATAGTTTATGCTTGCACATGCATTCTCTCTATAAGAGGTCACATCTAACATGACTGCTTCTCAGTGAGTTTACCCTGGCCTGGCAGTGTAATGGGTTTGGTGATAATAGAATAGGCTGGTGATGGAGGAGCTGAGAGCGAGTGAGTCCCTCAGAGGGACGGCCTGTCTGTACACAGTGACGCTGATACAAGATCATTGTTTTCTTTAGCACTGTGCTCAGAAGACAGAGCTGCGCTAGCAGTATGACGCGGCCTGTGATTGCTTCTGATGAAAAGTCACCGCTTTCCCACCACGGCAAAAAAAAGGCCAGCATTGTTTGTGCACACACTTTGGCAATCACAATGTTCCTTTGTCGAAGTAATAAACCTGCAAAAACCTCAGAGATGGAGCAAACATTGACACTAGTCGAGTATTCTCTCTATAGTCTAGTTGAGTCAGGCATGCAGGAGATAGACACATTCCATTTTGTCCACTTCTATTCTTTGGGACACTGTTACAAGAAACAACAGTCTGCCAGACCATTTCATTGGCTCGCAGAAAGACAAATGGGTGTTTGAGTGTTTTTAAACATGTTAGGCACATCTACCTAAAGTGCGCTGTTACAGTAACTAGCTTAACATGGTATTGACAACTATAACATGAAACATTGTTCATGCAGTCTACAGGTACACCATCACTTTCAAAGTGCTACGCTTTTACTGACAGAAAACCATTTGACAAATTCTCAGAAAAACACAACGTTGATTAGGACACATCTGATTTAATGTGATATATCCCACCCCCCATACAAAACCTATCAATAAGAATACTTCGCTCTTTTGCTTCTGCTCACCAATTCATAAGCCTCTAAGTGATTGTCCCGGCCATTACCCGCCAATTAGGCTGTGTGTGTGGATAATTAGCACAGCTCAGTGGTCAGATTGGGGTCAGGAGGAGAGCAGGGTGCTACTCCAGCTGAACACCAGGCAGGCAGCCCTTCCATTACCCTTCATACATCAAAGCCCAGGCAAGGGCCACGAGAGCAGGGGGGGAGGGGGAGGGGGGGGGATGCGCTCACTCGTGTGGATCTGGAACTTTTGCGGAGTGCCAATCGATGTGGGTGTGGAGAGGAGGGGGGGGTGCGGGGGTCCTTTGAAGTGAGTCTAGTGATGGCACTCGCCGATGGCTCTGGCCGCGGCCTACAGATGTTGAGGGAGGGCCGAGCCAACAGCCCAGCGGCAGCCCGAGCTCATGGCACATGGCAGGTGGAGGGCAACGCGGGCGACCCCGCTGCCTGCCTTTTGACTGCGTGTAGATGTGCAGGGCCTTGTGTGCAGATGGATGAGTTTGGCTTGATGGGGTTTTTTCGCTGTGGATAAACTCATGAGTCAAGCAAGCCACCATACACACACACACACACACACACACACACACACACACACACACACACACACACACACACACACACACACACACACACACATGCACACACACACACACACACATACACGCACAAACATGCATGCACATGCACGCGCACACACACACACACACACACACACACACACACACTGTTGTGCATACAAACCCATGTATGCACAACAGGCAAAGAGTTATGCTTCTGTTCTTCTGCAGGTAGTCTCACGCCCACAAACAAACAAACAAACACACACACACACACACACACACACACACACACACACACACACAAACAGGTGATCTGATAAACAATTCCCAGAGGTGGCATAAATGTTTCAAAGCAAACAGCTTGCTGATTAATCCAAACATTATCCCTGGCTGTCTCTTAAAAGCCCCCTATGGCTCAAAGTCACTCAGCAGCTCTGTGTGTGCACTGCATCATCTCTGCCCAGCGCTCTCCACGAGACTGATCATGCAGGCACGCCATTAGTGTGCAAATCACTGGACACAAAACGAGGAGGGAGGTCACATCTGCGTCCTTTAGACCAGACTGCTGACGGAAACTAATCCTGTGCCTGTTTTCCCTCCGCCCGGCAGCACCTGGACAGCCGCTCCCGACGCCAGGCGCTCGCTCGCTCGCAGCAGACACTAACAGGTGCCTGTCAAATGGCCGTGACTAGGTAGAGATGAATGGGGACGGGGGTCCGTCTCTATTCAATCCTGGTGTCCATTTACGCCTAATTATGCTTTTCAGCTTTCAGGGGCCTTTATGAAGCAGGCCATTTTTACCTATTATTACTCCCCGTTATGGTTTGATTCTCAACATTTCCCACGGAAATGTATTCACTTTCCCTTTATCATTCCAGCCCTTTTGTCATTTCTTGTCTTCACATGCTTCCACCTCAGTGCACTAATGGAAAGGGCATCTTCCCTCAATGTGCCCATGGATCCTAAAAGGTTGAATAAAATGATGAATGAAAGAAGCATCATGATATAGACATCCCCTTCCACATTAAATTGTAGTGAGCTATGCAGTAGCCACACATGCACGTATTGTGGAAGCTCATGCATCCAGACGCACACATAATGTAAGTATATAGATATGCACATAATGTAAATATCTAGACATACACATAATTATGTATCTAGACATACACATAATGTAAGTATATAGACATACACATAATGTATGTATCTAGACATACATATAATGTAAATATCTAGACATACACATAATGTAGTAAGTATATAGACATACGCATAATGTAAAAGTCCTTGTCAGGCGTGTTTTTGACATTTTGCAGCCTGTCCAAGTGGACGTGATGGCGCTCTCTTGGTGCCTTCTCCGTGGCCGTGGCGTTGGCGCGGGCCTGCTGGCGCTGGGCCTGTCCGTGGGCACGGAGGAGCGCTGAGCCCCTGAAGGGCATAATGAGAGGGGCTAATGGAGAGAGCCATCAAAGGCTGACGAATTAGCCGTGAACAACAACAGTTTTTACATCAGAGGAGCAGCAGCACGCTAATGGCGCTGTTTGGATAAGCTCGGTAAATTGACGCACGCTGAGAACGAAGACATCCAAAATAGCCTGACCTCTACCAGCTTTCATCCTGGAGTGTGGTCAGGTATCGGGGACTTTAGAGATAGTGTAACATAATGATTAGCACTGTGTAGCAGCACATTGATACTCTTACAACTGACATATTCCATATACCATCCGTATGAGCATGCAGTGATGGATCATTATGCCATATCATATAGAATTATAAATCGATGCCATTAAATGAGAAAAGTCAAATACGACATCATGCTTAAGTCTGTCACATAGTAGTGTAGAGTGAGGCCGAGAGGTCTCATTCCTTTCTCGGGAGCAACACATGCCATTGCTATAACAGTCTGCTCTCAGCTGAATTCCATGGATATTCATTCCGAGTTAATCGTACAAAAGTTTCTGAAGCAACATTTGAGGACAAGTCCAGCCCTACAGCCATTGGCAGACGAGGGAAAAGAATTCAACAGAAATGGGCTTTGATCTTTTGAGAAGAGGGTTACACAAAAAAGTGGACGAAGAATAATTGGGCAAGAACAACCTAGCTTCCCACAGAAAAAGGAAAAAATGCCCCTGGGAAAATTTATATCATTCCATTCAGAAAAAATGTTGCCAAAGACAATATTGGTTGAAACCTAGGAGGATGCATTATGTATGACACCTGGTGTACTTCAAAGGTGTAAAGAGAGCAACAAGGTGGAAAATTCTCTTTTCATATTACAACTTCAGTTCACTCTCTCACTGTCCTTTGAGATGGCAGGGGAAAAACAGGCATAATTTGAAAGTTTATTTTGTCTTATAATCCAATTACACACTTTTGCATTGCACATTAAATTCCCCAAATGCTTGCAATTACACAGCACAGCCTCGATCCAATGTAGTCACAAATATTGGCAATAACAGGGGAACATTACTTGCTGATGATGACAAATAATCGTGTCCAGAGAATATTTCATCGGCTCAAAGGACAGACTGCATTTACTTTGCATCAACACAGCCAGGGACAGCATCCACTGGGAAGTGGCTGGTATTTAACTTTCACTTTGACATTTGACAGCATAATCCAACTCCCACTGATGCTGCATCTCCTTGTGGTGCTCACCGACACACACTGGCCTGGGGAGTGAGGGCATTCTAGGTACAGCCACTTCCACTTCAAAAGCCAGCGCACAATGAGAGGAGACTTCATATGAACCAAAGAGGCTCTGGGGGTCTTTAAAAGCATACTCAACAGCCCGGCATTTGTAGAGCCAGACAAAGTTCGCTGACTCATACCACACTGGTCTGTAAACCTGCATCATGCAAGTTGTGAAGTGCTCCTGCGTTGATACAAGTTAAAGTCATTTGTATGGATTTTCTTTGCTGTGAACAGTAACTGTGTATTATGAAGTGCAGTAGAAAATTGCAGGCAAAGATCAATAGCAAAGTGCCACAGGAAGGCCACAATAAAGGGCTTCCATAATCGTAAAGAGAGGCAACTCGACAGCATCACTGTAGGTAAAGCAGTAAAAACTCATTAAATGAAAACTCATAGTCGGAATTCTTAAAGCCTTTTCAGAACTCTCTTTTTTTTTACGACAGAGCTTAAGGGAAACTCTGGTCTAGCAGCAATCTAGGGTATATTTTTGGATGATAATGAGTAAACATTTTCACTTGGGACCATAATGACATCCATACGTACAGTTTTGAGTAAGACTAAAATAGGCATTTACAACTGTAGCGTGGCCTTTGAGGGCAACTTTGCTATGCCAAAGTGAATTGCTTTTTTAAGCCGTCATCTTCTACTATGGAATACCGTAATCTCTGCCGACAAACTGAAGTATTTCTACCTTTGTAATTGAAACAAACGTAACATGCACACATCCAAAATAATAAAAAGTTGTATTATAAATAATTGCCAGGAATACCCGCTCCCCTTTTTTTCTGTTTATTAGAGTTACACCATGAGCAACATATGAGCCTTATGAGCTCCTCATCAGACTTGTGAATTTGCAGCCCATCACCAAATCATTTACTTCTGAGGGTCACGTGACAAATCATTCAGAGTGTGTAGGGAAAAAAGAATAATAATTATATATACAGTATGCACACACACCATTCTAATAAACACAATGTACAAAAATATATATTTACATGATAGAGAAAAGATGCATACATTGTAAAAAAAATACAATGATATTGATAAATATCTCCTGATATTTATATACAGTATATCTTTAGCGACCCATCATGGTGTAACTCTAATAAACAGAAAAAAGGGGAGCTAGTGTGCTGATATCCCTTGCAATTTGATACCTGTGTAATTGCAAAGGAGGGATACAATACATGCGCTAGCAATCATTTTATATAGCCTTTCTTTGCAATTACAAATGATATTTTTTGGGTCTGGTTATTACCTTTGCCAAAGAGGTCATATTTTTTACTGTTTGATTGTCTGTATAGATGTCTGCCAACACGGTTGTGCAAATACTATATAGTATATTCATTAAACTTGCGGAGGGAGTGTAATTTGAAATCAAATACCTGAGAGTGGACTTTTTATAATGATGCTCTTAAAAATGTAAAGTGATGGACCATGGCAGATAAACAAAGTAGAAATAGGCGATTACAGGAGCAGATTTAATTTCACAGCACATAAAGTACAGTGTTTACTGGGTGCTCTAATATTCACCCGAGAATAAATTAATAATGATGCTTACATCCGGATGAAGTTCTTAGTTGTTTATCTGGTGTTGCATACAGTAGGTTTTCACACAGGTTGATCCACATGTCATGATCTGCAACACACTGACACAAAAACTACGTAGTTCATTTGCTACTCCTGAAATAATTTACTCACATGAGCTTTTCTCCTTTCTTGGCTCTTCATTGAGATGGCCTATGAAAGAAAACTAGGTAACACTTTATTTGAAGGGGTCTACATAAGGGTGTCATGTAACCATCATAAGAATGACATGACACATGTCATGCACATTAATGACACATTATTGACGTTTATGACTGTTGTCATAATGTGTCATTCGGTTTTTGTTATGTCAAGTTGACATTGTTTGGGCGTCATCATTATGACAACTTGACATTAGGCAAGATGACATTATCTGACGGCGTCTTTGTCATGACAACTTGACATTAGGCAAGAAAATGTAATCCGTTTACAATATTGTCATGACAACTTGACATATAATTGTGTTTGGCCTGACTTATTTTCTAGTTTTTTTAAGTGATGAGCCTGAACAATTGGCTGTCATGACACCATTATGAATTGGTCATGAATACTTTTCTTGACCTCAACTACAGTGGTACAGTTTTGATTTGTCATTAAGCTGTCACAAAGAACTATTACTGACCAAAATAGTTTTCTGACAGTGTCATGAATACTTACCTTTGACCTCAAGTACAGTGAACCATCTGAGATGTTTCCTGAACATGTCATGAAGTGTCATTACACTGTCATGTAGGTTTCATTTCTGTACATTTTACATTTCTGGAACATTGAGTCTAATTTCAAGTAGGCTATAATAACAACAAACACCATACTCAAGTCATGACTTCAAAGAGTTTATTTCAGCAATGAATTTTGCAAAACATATACATTGTAGTGCCTCGTTGCCATGGGTAGCTATCCTGAGTTCTTTAAAAACACCCTTAGCTTAGTGATCCCACAATTATATGCAAATTCTATTTACTCTTATTTACACATTCATCACACATGCATTACACTCAATCTTCAATAGTTTTCAATATAGGCTAACTTTCAGTTTCAGGTATCAAATGTAATACAACCAACATCCAAGCAAAACATGGTTTTCTCTTTAATTAAAATAAAATACCAAACCCTATACTATGGCCGGCAGTTATTAAGTAAATAAATAAAAAAAAAATAGTAGGCTATACCCAACCAGTTGTCAGAGTTCGTGTGGCAGGCCTGTAAACGTTGCTAGTGTGCGTTGAAGCCTAAAACCAAAACGGCTCTTTCACGCCACTCCAGCAGCGCAACAAAGAAAACTCAGCGTGTAGTATGCATAGACTGTAAAAAATAGTAGTATGTAATGGATGGACCAGATGGACAGACGTCTTCAGCGAGGCTCGTGGAGGTTCCGAGGATAAGTGGCCATGCAGGCTATCTCACGCAAAGTCAGTGGCATCGTGCTAGCAGCTATCTAGGTCTTGCTGACTAGCTGAAGGCTTTATACTTGTGGGAAATTCTCGTCTCGAAGGTTTCACTTCCAACATAACTTCACCGTCTTGCAGTAATGTTTAAGTAAGCGTTTTACCCACTAAACACAAAGGCTATATTTGTGTTAGGCTGCAGTAAACCTTTCCCGCTCAGCAGTCGTTCTCTCTTCTTCTCCCTGGTGTTGTTTCTTATTTCCTGATTACCCTTGACCTCTAGCTCAATTCTCATTGGCTCAAATAATACAACTGTAACATAAACTACACATTTCTATCCTTTTCACTTTTAGAATCAAAACATAATATCTTGACAACATTTCAGTAACTAGGAAATTATAAACAAAATATATTAATCTAAAGCAATGCATAACCATGAAATTGAATAAACATGACTTGCGTGCACAAGAGTCAACGTTTCCAGTAGGCTAGAGATGAATATATATTTGTTTACAATTTCCTAGTAACTGAAATGTTATTTCAATTAAAGTGAAAACCATTGTTTGCTTGGATGTTGGTTGTATTACATTTGATACCTGAAACTGAAAGTTAGCCTATATTGAAAACTATTGAAGATTGAGTGTAATGCATGTGTGATGAATGTGTAAATAAGAGTAAATAGAATTTGCATATAATTGTGGGATCACTAAGCTAAGGGTGTTTTTAAAGAACTCAGGATAGCTACCCATGGCAACGAGGCACTACAATGTATATGTTTTGCAAAATTCATTGCTGAAATAAACTCTTTGAAGTCATGACTTGAGTATGGTGTTTGTTGTTATTATAGCCTACTTGAAATTAGACTCAATGTTCCAGAAATGTAAAATGTACAGAAATGAAACCTACATGACAGTGTAATGACACTTCATGACATGTTCAGGAAACATCTCAGATGGTTCACTGTACTTGAGGTCAAAGGTAAGGTATTCATGACACTGTCAGAAAACTATTTTGGTCAGTAATAGTTCTTTGTGACAGCTTAATGACAAATCAAAACTGTACCACTGTAGTTGAGGTCAAGAAAAGTATTCATGACCAATTCATAATGGTGTCATGACAGCCAATTATTCAGGCTCATCACTTAAAAAACCTAGAAAATAAGTCAGGCCAAACACAGTTATATGTCAAGTTGTCATGACAATATTGTAAACGGATTACATTTTCTTGCCTAAAGTCAAGTTGTCATGACAAAGATGCCGTCAAATAATGTCATCTTGCCTAATGTCAAGTTGTCATAATGATGACGCCCAAACGATGTCAACTTGACATAACAAAAACCGAATGACACATTATGACAACAGTCATAAACGTCAATAATGTGTCATTAATGTGCATGACATGTGTCATGTCATTCTTATGACGGTTACATGACACCCTTATGTAGACCCCTTCAAATAAAGTGTTACCGCACTATTCAACAGGGTAGAGGACGTTAAAAGACACATTGGTGGTAACACTTGAGTATTGTGTCCTTGCAGATGGCCAAGGGCAAGAGTCGGTAAGATAGTCATAGTTGAATGAAAAATAGTGAAACAATACATGTGAGACACATTTACTCCAGAGAGGGAAATAAATGACCAGTCTGTAGTTTATGGGCAACAGTTTCTCCATACCAAGGCGGCCCAGTATGTTTGTGGTTGATTGGTGGCCTTCGATGACAATGACATATGTGCTGCCAGGAACATTCCAGAAACGTTTGCTGAAATGGCCCTCTAAATATGATCTGTCAGACATGGTTGGGGAGTCCCTCCCACCATCTGACAATGACACATTTCATTCTGGAATGTGGCTGCAAATAGAGCTGTTCTGAATAAGAGGAAGGAGATAGCCCACTTAATTGCATGGGTGTGATTGACAGACTAGACTGTGT